>NC_072731.1:211776428-211978819 GCF_026930045.1 Uloborus diversus | reverse complement strand
CAATGGATTTTTTTTCAGATTAAAAAGAAAAAAATTCTTTACTTTATGGAATTTTTAAATATACCTTCAATTGTTCACATGTGCCCCTAGAGCGGGTCACGTGTGAACATGATGGAAAAATGCAAGACGAGTATCATTGTTAAACGAAAAACTCGTTATAATAAGGCATGTACGTATATACCAATTACATTAAAGAGTTTGTAACCTATGTCAATTTGAATTGTACAGTAACTGTCATTAAGAAAATATTTTTTCGAATATAACTCTGCTCACTGTCAAAATTTAAAGTTTCAAAGCACGTTCTAATCACTAGATCGACAAGAAAAAATCTCAGAAGACTAAACAATACTAAGAATGTTTTATTATGTGAAGTTTATTCTTGTTATACATAGTGCGTTGAAGCTTCATACATAATATGATGATGAATTTTAAAATTATGCTAAACTTCAGTTTTCAGTTAAAGGAAAATATTTTGTCTTTATTTTCCTTGCAAATATTATATACCACTAAATTTTTGCTCAACTATTTAGTAATTAAAGAATTTAAAAAATAAAAAAATAACAAAATAAATAATTAATAATTATGTAATGATAATTAAGAAAAAATTTACAAACTGATTGCAGCAAAATAATAATTATAAATCTTTACATCTTCTTTAACACTTATTTTAATCCTGTGCTAATATTTATATTGCGGACAAAATATGAGAACTGTTCAAGTGACCTGTCATCTACCCCATAACTAATTTTCAAAAATTAAAAACTTTTAATTTAATTGCAAAACATAAACGGAGGCATAACAAATAATGGTTTGTAATAATTAAATTTAGCTTTTTAGTTAATTAAAATATGTTTTTACACGAAAAACACTTATAAACGTACATCAGCATTTACTAAAACAAAGAAGTAGTTACCACAGGATTTTAAACTGGCTCTTTGCTCTGAAAGTATGGTTAAAAAGTAGAGCTGGTACTGTCATAACTTGAGACTTTTTAAAGATTTTTGCTTGACGTTATCCTAGTAAAACATATTATATATTCACATGCGCTCCGAGCTCACATGTGCCCCCTTTTCCTTATTTAAAATCCTATAGGTATTGACGCAGTACAAAATTATACACATGAAATGGAAAAGTTTTATAGATGTATCTGATGCAATGATTGTTTTACTGAGATAAAATCTATCATCGGATACTAAATATGATTTCGATGATAGTAATAATAAAAAAAAATTATATTGAAAAAATCAATGCCCATTTCATTTTTTGAGCGTGTCTTCAAATAAGAACACTTGTTCCAACCCAAGGATTCTCAAGGGCTGACCCGACGGACCTGCAACGTCAGGCGGAAATTTTTGACTGATACTCAAATTTTCGCCTACGCTTGTTTAAAACTTTTTTTTTTTTTAGATATAAGCAATTCTCCAGAAAAAAAAATTTTTGCGTTCCTAACTTTAAAATTTTTCAAATTTTCACATGGAATACAGTTAGTCATTTTTTGAAAAGACAAGATACGTGTTTTTGTTATGAAAAAAGTTCGCAAAATATCTTCATTTAGTTTGGAGAAATTGTGGGTAAAATTTGTAAATTTGGCAAATTTTATGAATGCATTTTTTTTTTTTTTTTTTAAACTCTGTTTCATGAATCAATTAATTAATACTTCATTATTTTTTTTTCGCTAAAATCAAATTAAACATACTAAAAATGCGTGAAATACACCGCCAGCTCGGTCATTTCCAGCCGAGGACTGCAGTTCCGTGCTTATTAGCACTCATCAGCTCGGCATAGGAAAGTGACTGAGCTGGAGATGGAAAACCTCTTAAGGAAGCCAAGAGTGCGAAACAAACTGGTAGCTAATATAGAATTAGCAGACCAGACGAGTGACCGAAGCAATGGTTCGGTTCAACTCGAAGATTGAACGCGAAGCTCAGTCACTTTCCTATGCCGAGCTGATGAGTGCTAATAAGCACGAAACTGCAGTCCTCGGCTGGAAATGACTGAGCTGGCGGTGTATTTCGCGTATTTTTGCTTTACCCCTGGCTAATGGGCGGTAATTTATTGAATATACTAAAAATGTATTAAAAAATCTAAAAACTACTCATTAACTATTTTTTTCTTGTGAGTTACTATTAAACTTACGGAATAAAACATCGATATTTGAATAATTGTAAAAATCTATTTTATAGAGATGCATTTTAGTTTTTTTCTTTTTTTCTTTTTTTTTTTTTTTTTTAAATGTCTAAGCAGGCCATTAAAGACAATCATTCTGATTAGGAACAGTGAATGGTAATGACACTTTAGTACTTGTAGAAAGCCTCCACAAAAATAAGCGGTATTTAGCACACTTGAATGCATGTTTTTTTGTTCTTTATAAGGTGATAGTTAAATAATAATAATATTGGAAATAGAAAAAACTTTTCAAAGGTTGCTATGAGTCTCGGACTAGAAACTACACTTTTCTAGAGAATTGCCTACGTAATGTAAGTGCGTCGAGTAAGATCATCCTGAAGTTCATGGCACGGTATTTTTTCTCATTTATGATTCAATTGGCTTTTGATCTTACATATTCACCACATGAATACAAAATAGGGGAAGCTGCTGTACCCATGGACAGTTGTACCTCGAACGTTGATCAGGAAATTCCGGGTATTGTCGAGAGAGATGTGAGGGAGGGGGGGGGGGGGGGTTCGATGGGTGTGTCTTAGCCCTCGCCAGTATCTCAGGAGGTTTAACCACCATCAAACGAACATGTAAGACTGTATCACAATTTTTCGGTTTTAGTATGATCTAAACCGTAGGACTGGAGCGTCCTGCCATTTCACACTTGCTATGCTTTACCTTTTCTTTTTTGAATTGAACGGCATTACGTAGTTTCTTTTTGTATTATTCCGGGGTTTTTTTTTTTTTTTTCAACTTTTTTTCCTCATAAGTAATTATTGTAATATTTTGTTAGATTTATATTCAATTTTTATTGTAAATAAATGTAAAAATTTACGTATATATCTCAGTTACCTATTTATTTATTCATTATTCCTTCTCTTCTTAATACCCATGTGGAATCCATTTCCAAGGCCACCACTTTTAAAAAATTCAAAAATAAGAACTAAAATGATTCAGCTGTCAAGTATCATTATAAATTTCAAAACTTATCGTTTGTTTATTTTATGATTTGATTTGAATAAGATCTTTTGAAAAATTCTCAGCACATTTTATGTTGCCTTTTCGCTATGTGCTGAAACTTTTTACCGACTGACTGCGGCTAAATTTTTAACAAAACAAAACACAGATTACTACAACTTCCACTCACTAACCGATTACCATTTTTTAATCACTAGAATACCAGGGAACTGAAGATTTCCTTCCATTTTCAGAGAGAAGAGCCGCGTTCTCCACTGGCAAGCTCCCCGCGCTCTCTCTCCATCCCGTCTCATGCACTGAGAAAACATTCTCTCCTCCCTCGCCAGTCAATTCTTCAGACGATAATCGGTCCGGACAACCCCCCCTCCATCCCGCGAGTCAGCCCTGCTTTGTGGATTACCGGGATGCCCTTTTGTGGGTTATGGCCCAGGCTGTAAAAGGCGCATGTGGTCTGGGGCTCCGCGCCGCCCCATAAAAAACACCGACCGTCTATCTTGGGGCGGCGAGGCAGCTTTACGACCTCTCCTTCGCCAGCGACATAAAATGCCCCGGCTTTATGGCCGGACTACGCTTTATGCCTGCGGGTGTTCTCTCATGTATGATTTCGCTCACTCCCCGTTCCTTCCGTTGAGGTTTGAATTTGTAATCGTAATCTTAGAGGAAGAAGGCGAAACGGTGAGCCCTTTTTTTCTGCAGCCTTATTTCTTTTGTTCCTTTACGAGTTCTTATTCTCATTTTCGTTTCAGATTTTTCTTCTGCACCATTTTTCCCCTCATTTTTTTACACATTTTTTCTTACATTGTGATATCTTAATTTTAGTTTTAGCTTCGCTTTAAAATGTATTTAGCGATTTTTGCGAACTCTTTGGATATTTTGCGAAGTGTTACATCTTTGACTTTTCATTCATCGAACATTTTATTACAAACTAAAGTTTCGCGACAGTTTATATGTTGGAGTTATGCAGTTGCTTCAAACTTAATAAATCAATATAAATCAATATTATGGTTTCTTAAATATTTTCAAAAATGCAAGTCAGGAATAGGAAATACGCGGCCTTTTTTTCAGGGCACATGCGGCCCTCTTGATTTTTCTCAAGCAGCTACTGCCAGTTGCATAAGTAGATCCAAAATGCATGTATAGGTCCAAATTTTGCTCTCTGTCCGTCCCTTCCGTTGAGGTTTAAACTTGCAACCGTAATCTTAGAAGAAGGTAATACGGTGAGGCATTTATTTTTTTATTTATTTATTTTATTTTATTTATTTATTTATTTATTTTATATATATATATATATATATACTTTTTTTTTTTTTTTTTTTTTTTTGCAGCCTAATTTTTTTTGTTCCTTTATGCGTTCTTATTCTCATTTTTGTTTTAGATTTTTCTTCTGCACCATTTTTTTTTTAACACTCTTTCTGACATTGTGATATCTTAATTTCAGTTTTAGCGTCAGTTTAAAATGTATTTAGCACTTTTCGCGAACTGTTTGGATATTCTGAAAAGTGTTACATCTTTGACTTTTCATTCATCAAACATTTTATTACAAGTTAGAGTTTCGCGATTGTTTATGAGTTGAAGTGAGTCTAAAGTATAATAAATCTATATCATGGGTTTTTGAAAACTTTTAAAAATAACGTAAGGAATAAGATGGTTCCGTCCTTAAGGACGCATGCGGCCCTCTTGGTATTCCTAAAGCAGCTATAGTCAGTCGTTTCTAATCTATGCTATGAAAATCTGCTCATCTGTGTGTCTCTCTATCTGTGTTCAGCCCACACTTGGAGTTGAGATTGACTAGTATGACTTTTTAAGTATTTTAAAAAATGAGTTTCGATAATGCAAAACATGACAGTGTATTTTCATTTAGATTCCTAGTGGACTGAAATAAATCACGTAGTTCAACTTCATTAAGCATTACGTCGTTCCATAAAGCATTTTAAATAAGCTCCGTTTAATTATACTACAGAATGGTTAGATGTTTCCTTTTTGTACATGTACATGTCTCCATCCGGTTAAATGAATCCAAAACATTCTGTGTTATCGAATTTCATTTAGATATTTTATGCAAATAATTAATTTATGCATCTTTTGAAATAGTGAGCGGAGTGATACATCACCAAAGGTTCAAAGGAACATCTTAAAAATCCTTTAAAAAATTTCTTAATGAATTGTCGCTGGTTTGACAATTGTTGGAGCAGATTTGGTATGGTAAATGAAAATTCAGAGGAATAATCAATTACTCCGAAGAATGGCTCAAGAAGAACAACTAATTTCTGATTCATGGAAACCTGTTGACTTTCTGTCTCAATCTTTAGTATTATTGAAACTTGGCTTGTTTTAATCAAAATCATTTTATTATTATTATAAATTAGAAACTCCTCGTGTTCCACAAAGTATGCCGTGAGGCTTACAAGAGTAAGTACTAAAAACGAAAGTTAAAATTAAAATTGTTTAAAATTTTTAATTCTTTACAAAGTCAGACAAAATGACAAAAATCTCGGATCTTTTAACAAGATCCGAGAAAATATGTATTCAGCATAGGGAAAGGCTAGCCAAACCTTTTTTAAAGGTAGACCTATTGCCAGCTTGCACACTGCAGTGCAGAAGAACCTGCTTAACTTTCTGCTACCCATCTCCACAGTCACAACGTGCATTTGCCGAAATGCTAAATCTAAATAAATAGCTTTTAAATTTTCGGTGGTCAGAAAGAACAATCAGAGCCTGATTACCGCGGGAATAAGTGGGGCACAGGCCCCTCCTTTTAGATTTCAAGGGGCCCAAAATCCCCTTAATTTATCATAGTAATTTTTAAAAAATGATAATTTCACTCAGAATCTAGAGTACAACGATATCATTGACCATTTTGCAAATGCCAAGACAAGGAAAAAATCTCTTATTTGTTGATAAATTTTCTCCTTAAAAATTTGATATCTTTTGCAAATCCCAAAACCCACTCCCAGTTTAGTCTGTATTTACTACTGAAAGTTGTATCATGGATAATTTTTATGTTTACGGTTTACGGTTGCGGGCAAATTTTAACCATATCTTATATAATTATAATATATTATCTCTTCTACTTTTTGAATGTAGCTTTATACTATATTGTGATATGAGGTACCACTAAATTTAGCACAGTTGTGTTAATACGCGAGTATTGAAATATTTTATTGCTTTTTCAATAGCATAAGGAGGAATAGAGGTGGGAAGCGGGGCTGAAATAGAAATGTGCCCCATGTCCAATATTAGACTGATCGGGCTCTGAAAACAATTGAAATCATTTTACAGCTGAGAATAAATTAGATTTATTAGAAAAAAAAATAGCTAAAATAAAACAAGCCTGTACGGGGCGGGGGGGGGGCACACTTTCCCTATTTTTCACCCTCTCATCGTTCCCATAAATGTGCCCCTTCTGCTACTTCATCCAAGCTACGCTGATGACGGTGTTTCTTGTTGCTAGTATGGGCAAGAGGTTTGTTGATTCTGTGCTCAAGAATGCAATGCCGGTGTTCAACAGCACGTTTCGCAGGCAAAGGTTTTGGGAGGCAACCTGCATAAATCCCTGCTCTCCAGATGCTCCCGGCAGCTGGCTTCCTCGGATGGTTGCTCAATTATTCAGGTGCCGCGTCCTTTCTGAACTCATTCGGCTCAATTAAGGAAGGTCGGGGATGAAATATGAAAGGAGCCGATCCAGCATCCATCCATTATTCAGGTCCCTTTGTCCCTAACGAGGACCATGAAGCTCTTGAGCGGCTCCGCAAACTGGTCAATTTCTGAGAAAGCCTCATGACTCCAGCTGTGGGCGTGTGTGGACGCTTCGTCATACAGGTCCTCTGATACATATGCTACAGTTAAAGTATGAAATCCGTTATTTTATAGAATACCTAGTTATTTCATGGAATAACTGATCGTGTCCGTTAAAGTGCAAAACTCTCTTGTATTCCATGGTTTAACTAGTTATTTCATAGAATAACGATCTGCAGTCCGTTAAAGTGCAAAATAATCTATATTATATATCTTGAACGACAAATACATTTACCTTCCACCCCTACTGCATTTATGAATTATTCCAGGCCATAGGGAGAGAACTTGTTTAGCGTGTTGGCGCCAGTTTTTGTTTAGAAATAATGTTCTTTGTAATTCCAAGTGTCATTTTACTAATCCTTGTTATAACAAATGAATTTATGCTACGTTTCCATAAATAGCATTTATACGCTGCATAAATTAGATAAATTGCTTCTTTTTCATTTTAGTTGTATATCATTAGTTTATTTACAGAATACCTAGTTATTTCATTTCAGATAAATTGTTTATTTTACACTTTAACTGTCTCTCCTTAGTTAATTTATAGAATACCTTGTTATTTCATGGAATAACTAGTTAATGTGTCAAATTAATAACATATTACACACTTTAACGGACACGATCAGTTATTTCATGGAATAAATAGGTATTCTATAAAATAACTGCATTATATACTTTGACGGTAACATATAGACAAAAAATAGAGTGTTTCGTGGACTTTCAAAGCTATTCCTAAATGCTTCATTGTCGAGGCAAAATAAAATTCATATTTTGCCAAGAGTGGATTATGTCAATGGTTTTCAGCCTGGGAGGGGGACGAGCCCCCTTACGGTGGCGTAGCAGAATTTCATGGAGGGACGTGAATGCTTTCAAAAATAAAACGAAATGTAAAAATCCATTACTATTTGTACAAATTCGTGGTCACATGTAACTATTTTTGACAGGATCTACTTTTTTCTACGTTGTCAGTGCAGTTTTCATCCATGCAACTGGATTTTCAATATTCAAAAACTTATCAATGACAAACTGTGACAACATTTCCGTTGATGTTGTGAAAAAGAGGTTTTTATTATATGCTAGCTTCATCTATTCCCAGACTCCATCACATTAATTTGTATTTAGTTCTTTCCTTCTGCGATTTCATGTGCTCTAATAATATTATCAAAATAAAGTTACGTGTAGTGATATTAAATTTTGTTTACGAATATGTTTATTTAACAACCAGCTTCATCTATCCTAATCAGCTTTAATTTCAAATTCCCACTTTCCAGTTGTATTACTTGAACTGATCTCATATGGTTAGTAGTGGTTGGAGGGGGGGGGGGGGTCGTGACCTCATATCAATGTTTAAAAGAGGTGCAGAGTATGAAAGATTGAAAACCTCTGCTATAACTATGTAGTATTTTAATCCAACTTTCCATTAAAAAAGTAAACTCATAATTTAAGCAAAACAAAAAAGAATTTGAAATTTCAAAAAATTGAGTAAATTGCAAAATAAGAGCAAATACAACAGGAAGAGTAAAAAAAAAAAAAACTAAACAAATGATATTGAACTTTTTCTTAGGCTGTAAGAAGAGTGCTTCAGATAAAGTTAATCCATTTATAAGCATTCCTATTTAACAATTTTTACCTAGGGCTTAAATGAAGAAGAGTTACAAAGTTCTCTTCTGTGCTCACTCGACTGCTTTACAACGAGTTCCTGGTATCTAGACTGGGAAAGAATTTCCAACCAAATCAAAACAATGCCACGAATATCTTGCATCAAGTTTTATACAACATATTGCTTTCTTTATTTTTTTATTTCAAAATGTTATTAGAGAATCAAAGTTGAAAATGAAAGTGGATTTTGTTTCTTGGCTCAGTCTTGTTTTGTTTTGTTTTTCCTTCTCCCCCCCTCCTTGTGAACATGGGGGAACTAGCATATTAGGGGCCTCCCTGGCTCTGTGGTAGAAGCTTCGTCTTCTAAGCCGGAGGTCGTGGGTTCGATTCCCGCCGATGTCCTGGGTGTTATTTCCCTCTCTCGTGTTGTAAATCTTTTCTGTGTGTGTCCGGAGGCGAGACGCTTGCCACGCAGTCCTCTATGTATGTGAAGCTGTTTAGCTTCTAAATAAATAAATAAACCGACATATTAGCTATTAGTGAAAAAAAATTGAAGTCTTATAAAAACAAATTTACAATAAATTTCCTATTGGGAAGGCAGAACAACGTTTTAAGAATGTCTACATTTTAAGTTTGTTCGCCTTTTATGTTGTTTTATTTTTTGAACAAAATAAGAAACGTATTAAGTTGAGTTTGAACCTGTTTTGTTGACACAGTTGTAAATGATAATTAAAATTATAACATTCCATCAAAAGAAACCTTGATGTGTTTTCTATAGAACAAATTTTTAAAAAAGTTCCTCCTGAACGTTTTAAGTTTAATAGAGGTCAACTCATTCTTAACGTTCGGTCAACTTCATTCATCATTGTAAGTAGTTTTTTACGAAAATGCTTTTTCAGAGTAATACTTTATATGAAAGGAGTAAGATTGAAAACCACAGTTTTGTAAGTTTTTGAACCACATAAATTCAGATATTTGACAACCCACTCTTTAAAAAAGTTGATTCCAACTGTAAAAAAAAAGGATCTTATGAAAATAATTTTGCAGAAAACAACTAATTTGTGGCTAATTTTCAATGATTTTACAATCATATCTGAGAGAAAATGATATTCAGGTAATTTACAAAATTGCATTCGTTTATAAATAAAAAATATACACAATTTAATATTTTCTTGCAAGCGTACATAGGTGCTGATTGACGGGTGCAATTGTAATTTGAAAAAAAAAAAGGATTCTATATTTTTTTTGTTTCCATTTTTCCATCTTGAAAATCAAAGTTTCCCTTCTTTGCAAATAAGAGTTTAGACATTCACATTTTGCACTTATTCTTCCAAGAAAGGTGCCCTGAGCCACTTTGCTCCTTCCTCACGAAATAAAAGTAATTAAGGGAACTTCTTTCTGGGGTGGGATGGAGATTGACTTCTCCCGAGATTCTATTCCCCCTCCTTTCTCAATGGAGGTGTGGAGAAATATTTTATTGAGAGCGATCATGCGTTGTCGCAAAAAATATGATCTCACGCGGAGGCGAAGACATTCAATCTTTGCAAGGTAGCCGTCAACTTTACGACACTCCCCTTTCCCTGTTCTTTTTGCATAAACATAAAACCGGTTGCCAAATTCTCACTCGATTTTATTTCTCGGCTGATACCTCTCTTTATGATTTCCCTTCTCTTCACCGCCTCTACCCTTCCCTGGTTTTCCTTCTTGTTTCTCTTCAGCTAGTCATACTTTACAATTTTTCCTCGGCTTCCTACCACAGCTTGTGGTAATGGTTATGATTCGCAAGATTTTTTACACCGCGATAAAGTTTTGAACTCTTCCTTGTCTGGGAAATTTCGTTTTATTATAAAATCTTATATTTTTTTTTCCTAATATGCAAATTTAAACGTGACTTAATCCCGAAATATGAAAAACTGCTGATGGCATACAATATTTAATACATATATTTTTAAGATGTTGCTGTGAAGCAACTAAAATTTTCTTTTGATTAGTAACTAGTTGAGTTTTTTCATCGATTACAAAATTTCATTCGTCCTAGAATGTTCCTAAAATTTTGTGAAAATGAAGGACCCCCCCAAGTACGTTTTAGATATATTATTCTCTGATATTTTTTGAAGAACCGTTAAATTTAATAGTTTTATGTGCAACACTCTTTTTTTTTTTTTTTTTTGTTTACTTCTACCTAAATTTAGAGAAGTTTTTAGTTTTTTTGTTGAATGTAATCGCTTTCTCCATTGGTTTAAAAGAAAGAACTGTGCTTATATCTTATTGGAAGAGATATTTGCAGCTTTCCACGGAGTTCGCAAAATCTCTTCTTTAATCCACCATCGGACTTTGGAGAAAGCTTATTGCTATTTGAGAAACATCATTGGATGCTGAAAATCTGCCCTCTATTCTATTTAAAGAGCCGCAGTCTTGTTTATCGGGCTTCACTACTTTTCTCTATGTCTTGCTGTATGTGTGTCCCCATGTTTCGTATTAAACGTATTTGTTTATGTTCAGCTGTCTGAATCTCTGCTTTACACAACCTTTCAACATTTTTACCTCTAGAAAAGGAATGCTAAATTTTCCTATTTGCGCATTTTTAAAGTAGGATGCCGAGGCTACAATTTATCATAATAAATTCCTGGAAAGTGGAGGGATACATATTATTGAGTTAAAAACAACTGTTTTACTGATGATCTTAATAAATTCAGGTTATATTCACTATTAAGGTTTTTCTTTCAAATATTTTTAGATTGTTACCAGAAAAATACGTGAACAACATACTTATTTATGGTTAGTTTGATTTCAATTTCGGCCATAACAAGATCTAATAAAAAGAGAAGCA
This sequence comes from Uloborus diversus, assembly GCF_026930045.1. Taxonomy (NCBI): domain Eukaryota; kingdom Metazoa; phylum Arthropoda; class Arachnida; order Araneae; family Uloboridae; genus Uloborus; species Uloborus diversus. The sequence continues at coordinate 211,967,460 of NC_072731.1, read as the reverse complement.
GGATAAGAGAATGCGAATCTACACATTTAAATTATTCACAAGAAGCTTGTTCAAAACTTAACGAGATAACACTTTCTTAAGTCAGCATAGATTTTTTAAGAGCAGCAGCATCTTTTCCATGCTTTAATTAGGGGGAAAAAAACTAATAGGTTAACGTAAAAACGATATCAGATTTGTTCACTCAAACGGTTAGTAATCAAGTTTTCAGTTAATTCGCGATATTTTTTTTTTTAAACAGGAATAGTTTTATTCAGTAAATTACCATCCATTAGCAAGAGCTAAAGCAGAAATACATGAAATACACCGCCATGTCAGTCAATTCCAGCCGAGGACTGCAGTTTCGTGCTCATTAACACTCATCAGCATGGCATAGGAGTGACTGAGCTGGAGAAGGAAAACCTCTTAAGAAAGCCTAGTTTCTGATAAGTGATAAGTGTCTCCCTTAAGAGGTTTTCCATCTCCAGCTGTCACTTTCTTATGCCGGACTGATGAGTGCTAATAAGCACGAAACTGCAGTCCTCGGCTGGAAATGACTGAGCTGGCGGTGAATTTCATGTATTTCTGCTTTAGCCCTTTCTAATGGGCGGTAATTTACTGAAGGCACATGCCATGCCTTCAATCTTCGAGTTGAACCGAACCATTGCTTCGTTCACTCGTCTGGTCTGTGCTAATTCTATATTAGCTACCAGTTTGTTTGACACTCTTGGCTTCCTTTAGTTTTAGATTATAAGTTTATTTTTTGAGCGATCACGATTGCTTATTGTTTTCACTTGGCAGTAGTTGATGTCTTTTGATTTTATTTTTCTGTGCTTATAGTACAAACTCCTCTGATGTACGGGCATCCACGAGCATGGAACTTCTCCTCAATGGTAGAGTTCATGTCTTCTGGTCCGCGGGCCTCCGCGAGCTTGTCCCTTCCCCTGGGCGGTGGCGTGCCTCGGAATCGATTTATTTATAAACGAACATCTCGACTTTACGCTTTTCTTTTTTAAGGGAAAATAGTATCCAGCATACAACATCCAGTCCCTGGATTTCAATTGACTTTTTACATCTTGAACTCAAATTATGGTTGCGATGAAAGCGTAGAAACAAGAAACCCAATGAGTAGGGTCCTATCGCAATTCGTGATTGCAAAGAACATAATTTGATTTAAAGATCTCGAAATTCAAAGTAATTGCTTTAATTATTTTTCATTGCGTAAGTGAGTTGAAATCAGAAAAACAAACTATGCAAAATATTGCGTTAAAAGCTTCCTACAAAATAAAATTTCCAATTTAAAAAAGTAAAAATATAAAAAAAATCAATATTTTACGCATCAGTGCCATTATCTGGCAATGTTTCAACTATGTTATTAAAAATATAGATAATTCTAGTCAAAAAAAAGTTACTTTTACAGTTCAAGGTGTAAAATAACAACTTTGACTTTTGCAAGGCTTTCTTTTCTTTTCTTTTTTTTTTCTTTTTTTTTTCAAAATTTAGTACTAACATTGTAATATTTTCTGAGTATTATTAAGACTTACTGGTGCTCAGTGCGGTACTTGTGTTATACAAGGGACATTTTGATTTAAGATACTTAACAAAACTTGTCAAATGCATGTGGATCAAAATGATATAGTTTTTGTTCATACGTTTATTAAGCGTTTTATTTATTCGCAAAATTATTTTTTCATTTACAGGCCGTCTTCGCTCATTTAATTATTCATTCATTTTTTAAAACTCCTTCACTGTTTTATTCACTGAACTTCGATCATTAGTTCACTTATTTTTAAATTAATTTATACATTTATTGTTACGTTTAATTTTCATTCATTTATTCCTATTGTCATTCATTCCTTTTTTACTTATTCAGTTGAATAAAAATATTTTTAATAAATTGGTTGAAAACGTTTCATTAGAAGAAGCGTTAAAAGTATCACGTTGTCTCATGTATGGGACACAAATAAGAATACAAAAATCAAAATGAAGAAGGCATTAAAGAAGAACGCATAAATTATGATAATTAAAATTTAAGAAATAGAATTCATTAATAATCAACCCATTGTAATACTTAATATTGTTTTAAAACGTGTTTTTAATATGCTGGAATAATCTGTAAATAATACTTCGGTTCAATAAAAAAACGTTGAATTGCTGAAAAGGTGCTGGAATTTCATTTGATTCTATCTTAAATCATATCGTCCTGAACACTTTTAAAAACATTTTAACGTTACTAGAATATATCCCAGCAAGTAATTTCCCGACGATTGAGTAATACGGATATGTTTGTGACCTTAATGACCTTGGACGAAGTCCTACTTCGCTCGTTTGTTAAGCTGTAAAACTCGCTTTACTTCTGCGGTAGTATAATTGCAAAGTAAACAACATTCCAGTAATTGCGCGCGTTATGATTTCAGAAATAACAGTCGATTCGCTTTCAAGTCTTTCTCTTTTTAACCAGTTTAACAAGAAGTAATTTATTTCCCAGAAAAATCGTTTTTAGAAAAAAGGATGATTCAGTGTTTTGTGAGCATTATGTGCACAAAATAATAAATTGTTCCATTAAAGGGGTCCAGAGCACAAAAATCGTCAAATTTTGCATTTTTTTCAATTATTTTAAAAATTACTCGGTTTTTTCCTGCTTAAAATTACGTTTGAATCTTTTTTCTACCTTATTTAGAACGAGATATATAATTATTTTTGTTGCATGCATTTAACTAATATTGCATTTAACTTTAAAACTTTAAACGCGTTTATCCCCATGATGCAATTTTTCCCGATTTCTTGCATTCAAACCTTATAAGTAATGAACCGATAAAGATAAAGTAATGAAATTTGGATCATATCTTTTTCAAACAGTTTACTTTAGTTTTTATTCGACGAATTAAAAAAAAAAAAATGTTTACTGCAAAAAATATGATTTTTAAAAATTAAAGTATCTTCGAAATTTTCGAAATTTTTCTTCAAATATTTTTTATTGTTTATTGAATAAATATTTTTAAAATCACAGAATAAAAATTAAAGCTTAGATATTTGTGCATAATTTTTTGTAAAAAAATTTGAAAATTGACCAAGAATATTTTGAGTTATAGCAATTTAAAACAACCACATTTTTTGAAAAACAAATCAAATTTAAACTAATTTTTTTTTTTAATATTTATGTCATGATTTTGCTTATTAAATAGATGGTGAATCGGTGCAAAAGACTTCAAAACTCTAAAGTATTTAATGAAAAATTTTTCGAAAGGTGTCCCGGATCCCCTTTAACCCGACAGAGTCAAACTATTATGAATTAAAAGGGAAAAAAATATTTGAGATATTGTAACGATTTGTTACAAAGCAAAAACTACAGCAAAGCAATTATGCCTGAATTAAAGAGACTATATGAATGTAATTTGTTAAGTTATTGCAAAAGCAATTCCCGTGATTTGTATGTAACTTTCTGTTCTTATCAAATCCTTTTTTTTTTTACTTTGGCTTACTTCATACCACAGTCAGCGTAAAGAGAATAAAGTAATCACGTTTAATATGTCTTCAGGTGAAAAAAATTATTTTGATTTTTTTATCACAAATATACACAAAAAATTATATTAAAAGACAAGAATAAATTGCGAAAGCATTTTATGTAAAATTTTGCCGTAGGCACATACGTTACCGGCTCCTCACCGCAATATTGTATATTCTATTTTCATAGAAATTAAATTTACTGACCGTAATTTATGATATATTAAGGGAAATTTTCACAATTAAAGTACTTGCAGTTTTGATAATCTCTAAGTGTCTAAGTAGATGAAATTGATTAAATTTTTCTCACTTGCTTCATATGCTAGAAAATACTTGGTTCCACCAACTCACACACCTATTAGTTAAAAATGAAAGCAAAGAAACGAAACTTAACTAATCAAAATTTCATCACTTAGAAAAAAAATCTTTTATTTCATTGTTTAACTGTTTGCTTTTTTTTTCCAACATTGTTTTACGTTTTACATCAACGCAAAATAAAAATTCCATTTCAATCAAAGAGAACGCAGAGAAAACAAAAGCTGCTGAAAGTTTCAGCGCGTTTCCTTAAACAATACCTGCGCTGACTTGAAATAAACTGAACAGTAACAACAAACTGAAGACTCGTAAAAAAAAAGGGGTGACCGAAGGAGGAATAAATGCTAAGGTCGGTTTCTGGGCGCATTCACCCATAAACCCTAAGAACACTCGACGTGTTCCTGTTTATGCTAAAAGCGAGAGGGAGAGAAAATGCACGGAGATCATAACGTTGCTCTGCGCCCTAGGTTGTGCGGACTTTTATGGGGCGGCTCCCAAACCACACGCCATTTCACAGCGGGGCTGCCCCAAACATTCACGGTGATCCGTGATGTTAGAATCGTAAATTGTTTCTGGAGCAAGAGTTCTCGAAACCTGACTTTACGAAGAGTTCTACTGAGGGTTAGTTGAAAATTTAACTAAGTAGAGTGAATGGATTACTGTGGCAGAGTAGTGATCTAAGTCGAACAAAGATATTTTTTTTTCATTTAAAAAGAATGCTTTCTTTTCTGCTTTGAAAATTATTTAATTTAATGTACAGCCTTGTGAAAACTAATGGAATCAAGCCATTTTTTTTTTACGAAAAACCACCTCTGTATCATTTAATTATAAAATCAAAATCACCACTTAGTATTCCTCCCACCCCCCATTTTTGTCCAGCACCATTTTCACTCTACTGGGCATAGACTTAACAAGAGTATTGCACTTTTCTTTGAATTCTTTTCCTGTAAACGATGTTTTTAGCAAAGCACAAATCATTTTTTTTTTTTGTGCAATCAGATTTTCACTCAATGACACAATGGCCTACCTTATCCGTGGAGAAATATCCATGGCTAATAAAAACATAAAATGTGACCGTATTAAGAAAAAACAGCAATAACGTGTAGAAATTTATAACACTTAAAAAAACACACAATATTTATGACAAAAAGACGTGAGGTTATAGCACCTAATAAACTGGTAGGCTAAAATCAAAGATTAAACAACCTAATAAATTCGAAAATTAAAAATTCCCAACTTGATTCCAATAATTCGCACAAAGGTGTAACTTAAAAATGCATGTTTACTGAGGTCATGTAATCGAAATTTGCACATGCACATACACGACAAAAGTCGAATTGCTTTCAATGGATTGACTCGTAAAAACTTGTCCAAAGAATAATCTAAATTGTATGAATAAAATATTCAAAACAAAAGATTGTTTTTATTGCTTTCGAACAAGAAGTTACCCACAGAATTCTCAGAAATATTTAAAGCAATGTAACAGGCATGTACTGACATAAACCATCACTCACACTTGATTGCTTTTTTTCTCCTCCTTAAATTTTGATTTTGATTTTTAAAAAATATTAATGTTCATTGAACATAATAAAGCAACATATTGTACAGATCTCGAACTGTAAGTACTACTAGCAGCCATGTGCTTTGTGTTTTGAAATTGGAAAAGTCCACACGGATTACTTAGCGAACCAAACACATCAAATGCTACACAATTGCAGCGTCGTAAGTGCGGCTTCAAAAATTAACTCATATATTGTCGTAAACTGCTTGAAATTCTAAGTAGTACACACACTCACACATAGTAGACTAGACCTAAATTTCCTTGAAATTAAAACATATATACTACAAACGAAAAAAGTTATATCGTAAAAATTATTGTCAATAAACTGAGAATTTTAGCAGTTTTTTCGCGACCCATAAGAATAAGTGCCGAACTGGAATTTTATGACGGTTTATGCGGGAAAAAATTGCATCTTGGCTTTTGATTTTGATTTTTAATTTGCAACTCCTTTCAAAGAGAAATGGTTACCGATTGAAACTATAGTTAAAAATAGGTTGGGGGGGGGAATATAAAACTACTTCAGAATCATATAGTTAACTCTCTCTAACTTAAAGCCCCAAGGGACCGGCTAAAACGTTCGAGTTACGGGGGGTTTCCACAACAATCTCAAGAGTTTGGAGCCCAATAAAAACTTCGAGATAAAGGAATATTCGAGTTATAAGCTTCGAGTTATCGAGAATCGACTGTAGTTTGTTGTTGGAACGCAAATCAAAAATTTTCCTTGAAATTCCAAATCAGTATTTGGGTAAGATCCTCTGTCCACTATAGTGCATAGGAAGTAATATTTTCCATAGTAACAAAATCTGATTAAAGCTTAAAAATCATCATTTTAGGCCCCAGAGGAGAGCCACGGCAACTCTCTCCAGTGCAACTCCCACGCGACATCACCGCCTGTCTTTGTGTGTCCTTCCGTGCCCCTGAATAATGAATGGGTTCGAGATCGGCCTATCCATATTTAATGGGACCCGGTCCAAATACTCCTAATTGGGCGGCAGATGTCATTCCTCTGAATAATGAAGAAGTCCTGCCGCTGACAGAAGCATCTTGTCGCTCGGAAAAGAGAGAGAGAGAGAGATGGATGCGGATCTCCTCCGGAAGAGGGAGCCGAAGTGGTAAACCGAGTTGCTTCTTCTTTGGATCGTCGCATGTGCACCGTAAGCGGTTTAGAAGTGTTTTCGGGATGTCAACTCCAATGTGTTCGTTCTCCCGCGCGGGGAGGGGGCGGGGGCGATCGCCAAAAGCTCTTTATTGCGTCGAAGGAACAGCTCGATGAGTTTTGACAAGGTACTTTGATCACATTACGGATCTTGAGTATGAGAGGGTTTGTCTCGCTGTCTTCTGGATCCGGTTCCGTAATGGGCTCGCCAGGGGAACAGTTTGTAGCACTTCCGCAGGCCCGCGTCTCGGGGAAAAGAAATCGAATTTTTGATCTCGCGATTGACAGTAGAAGAGGCAGGGTAGCAAACTTTCTTTGCGGTTTTGAATATCATGCCGCAATATGAATGGTAAACCTGTATTTAATCTTCCAAATGTCTTCATGCGCAATGCCGAATCCCCCCTTCCTCCTCGATCATTTATAATCATTCGAATTTTTATCAGAAAAGTTGTGTGCGTGTGTGTTTCCCTTTATTTTGTTTGTTTTTCTTCCTCCCTTTCTTGGGGGGGGGGGATTTTTATTTTATTTGTGCAAATAAAGTTACATTTTACAAAACCCAAAGTTTAGAGAAGTTTTTCTTAAGAAGTAAAGAAGTGTTTTTACGCTCATTTCTCAAAATAAAACCATACTTTACGAATCCGAAAGAGTAGCGAAGTTTTAATAAAGAATTAGGGAAGTGTTTCTAAATTCATTTCTTGAAATAAAACTATAATTTACGAATTTCAAAGAGTGGAGAAGTTTTAATAAAGAAGTAGAGAAGTGTTTCTAAGTCCCCCCCTCCTCCCCATTTCTTAAAATCATTTTATATTTTAATAATTATTAAGAGTGGAGAAGTTACTTCTACAGAAGTAGAGAAATGCTTCTAAGTTCATTTCTTTAAACCAAATGTTTTTTCAAAATATTTTTTAAAGATTCTATGTTTTACTAATTTCCGACAATACGTCTAGTAAATCAAAAAATTAGATTTTAATAAAATAAAGTTTAATTTTATTGATCCCAAAAGATCAAAAATCATAGCAATATTCCAAAAAAGTACACTTCTGTCACAAAAATACAAACCTGAAATCTTGCATTGCTCAATATTTTTATTCTATTTTATTCTTTAGTAGCGTTATTTTTTGAGCTGCTGCACCGTTTCGAAGGAATCGTTTTACTCAGAATTTGTTTAAAATGAGTTCACTACCGATCAATTTTTTTTATCGGAGTAATAAAGAGGAAAACTACATTAGTAAATTTATGACCTATCATATTTTCAGCAAACTGGTCAAAACGTTTTCGGGGAAAAAAAACCCTATATCTCTCTTTCCTTTTTTTTTTTTTTTTTTTGAGCAATCACGATTGCTTAATTCTTTCACTTGACTGCTTTTGGTCTCCTATCATTTTATTTTCCCACCGCCACCCTCCGCACCATCACCGTCGGCCGGATCCTCACGATGCTGCTCCTATAGCGAAAGCCGTCTCCAGGTTGCATCCATGTTCTACACACACGCGCATACATACACAACTACACACACACACACATACACACACACAAACACATACACACATACATCTACACACACATACACACACACCACCACATACACACACGCATACATACAGACACCTACACATACACACAAAAACATACACACACATACACACAACTACTCACACATTCATGCCTGTACACAGACACAAACACATATGCCTACACACACATACACATACACCCCCCCCACACACACATTCATACACACAACTACCCACACACTTGCCAGCACACAGACACAACGCATACACATACCCCCCACACACAAACACACACCCCTACACACAAACACACATACCCCCACACCCAAACATACACGCCTACATACACACACTCGTGATTGCGAAAAACATAATTTGAATTCAAGATGTCAACATTCAATTTTTTTTTTTTTTTTTAATTTTGAGTGTGGAAAAATTAAGAGCTTAAAATGTATGTACTCATTTTCGAAGAAATGTGATGGATACTTATAGTTTGTCAATTCATTGGAGTTTGAATTTGAATTGGAGTGGAAAAACTTGATTTAATGCATATCCTGAATTTTGCTTGCATTAAATATTTACTTTATTCGCTAACAAACAGTCATAAAGTCAAAGTTTTCACACCTATGTAGTTGCTCTCAGAAAGTACAGTCTTAGACACAATGCACAAAACTTTATGTCTCAATTCTTCCAAAAGAAAAGGAAGGACTAAAGTTGAAACTTTGAGTTCTATTTTCCTTTCGGGTCATTCCATAGTGACTTACGTAACATTGGCAGCTGATTTTCTAGTTCTTTTTACTTGAAACCTGAAGTAAAAAGATTTTTTTTAATATGCAGATTTAAAATACACAAGGTGACTATTTTTCATTTCTACGAAGAATTTGAAGCAAAACCATCGCTGATAGGTATTTTTTTCAGCAAAAAAGGCATTGTGACTAACGTAACATTTTTGCAACTCTGAGAAACAATGCTTATGTTACGAGTCATTTTTTCTGAAAGTTATGGAGGCATTTAAAATTGACTGATATTATTTGTAAAAGTTAAACAATCTATTTTAAAAAATATACTTCATCATATATATTTCTGCTGAATTATCTTTGACCCTTTGAGGTACTTTTACGAAAGACTGTGTGCGACTAACGTAACGTAACTGACACAACCATCGAATAACAATCAATACATTCATATAAAAAAGTTTTTGTAATAAATATCTTGCTCTTACATTACTTTTGCACTTTTTAGGAACTTTTTAATGTTGCATTATGGTTCTTTCTTTAATCTTTTTCTACATTCGTGTAAGAAATTGAATGAAAGGATATAGTTTAACTAACACAATTTAAATGAGCCAAAAAAACTGTTTTTACTAACTAAATAATATCATTTTTGGGCTAGTTAAATCCTAAATATCTCTCTTTAAAAAGTTAACTTTATGCAAGATAATAGTTTCAAAAAATTCTAGTATTCTGCCAATATACTCGTTATTGTCATAAGAAGCTGCGTAGTACTTTTCAACAAAGTGCTACTCCTCAAAGTTTACTGGTTCATCGAACGAACAGTGTTGTACATCCTGAATTAAAATGTACCATTGAAAAAAAAATGTCACACATTTTTTCAGAATGCATTTTAATTCCAGATATCACCGTAAATGCTTAAATTTCTAAATGATCATTCATGCATTTTCTGTAAAAGGCTGCAGCAACGTTTATTGTCACTGTATCATATAACATCTTCAAATATTTTCCAACTAGCTGCCATTACTCATTTTAACAATAAGTGGAGATATTTTCTAAAAAATGAAAACGTTCTCCTTTGTTTAGGTTGTCTTTCTATTTTCTTAATTCTTTAGCTTGGATTCTAGAATTGAATGCATATTCAGCAGAGTACTCATTTTGCTTTACTCACCCTTCTTTTTAAGAAATAATAATTCTTCTTTAAATTGGAAGGATTTCTTTTTTAAAGAAGACCTTTAAAAAAGTCTTTTTTAAGCAAACAGAAGGTCTACATTGTAACATTACTTGAGGTATTTTTCACCCTAAATATTTTTAATCAATTTAGAATGTCTACTTTTTCAAAATTGTTAATTAAAATGTAAATTAAATTAAGTCTTAAACAACAGCAGTCATGTTTAAGTTGTTACGTTAGTCTCATCTAACTGTTACGTTAGTTACAGCTCAAATGTTATGTTTGTCATACTAATTATTTTACACCTACTGCATCTAAAATAAATGCTTTGCACTTTTTAAGTCGATATGATACAGACGTAAGAAAAAAAAGCGTTGACGGATACAATTAACAAGTTTAGGTTTTAAACAGAAAATAGTGCATTTTCGTGACTAACGTAACGCAAATATTTTCAGTGAAAATACCAAACTAATTAAAATACTTATCTTTTAATATGCTTAATATGCTTAGAATATTTATCTTTTAATATGAGTACAAAGAACAGTAACTTTTATTTGGCCAGCATCTTATCTTTTACAGTAAACATAGTCCTTTTAAAAATTTGCAAAAAATTTTCATTATGCAAGAAAACTTAGACGCATGTTTTTGCATATGCTAAGCCTTCTCTACAACCTTGCACGGTTGGAGACAGAAGAAAAGCACCGAATGGATTTTTTGCAAACTGTTACTGGATTTATTTACTACAAAGTATGCTGAATGAAATAATGGGTCAGAATTAGGGCTTCGTCAAAAAAAAAAATCTAAGGATGAAGTTGACATTTCTATGGAATGACCCTTTACCTCAGCTGAACCTACTACTTAACTTTTTATTACAAAAATTAGAAACATTTTTATAAATGAATTTCATAATGGGTACTTACTCTCATAACTTTTGTGTGTGTGTGTGTGTTTTAATTTTTAATTTGATTTATTTTTTATGCATTGAATAAATTTTTGCAACATTGAATAATATAGCTAGAATTTTAATTTCACTTATTCATGAAATTATTTCTTGATCAATCAGTTTGCACATTTACGCATATACTTTCACGTTATTCCCGGTATTTTGAGCTTTAGCTCTTAAGTGAGCTTCGGAGTCGGAGTCGGACTGATTTTGGAATAAAGGAGTTAGTGTCAGAGTCGGGAAGCAAAGACTTAAAATTGTAAGAGTCGGAGTTGGTCATTTTCATTCCAAGTCCGCTACTCTGCCAGTGCTTGCGGAGTCGGACTGATTTGGGAGTAAAGCTTTCGGAGTCGAAGACTCTGAAATTCCCGGAGTCGGGTCATTTTTGCTCCGACTACTACGCCCTGGTCATGCATGGGAATACAAATAACCTTTATGTATCATTATATGAAGTATCAGTATTCTAAAAAGTGTTCTTACATTTATAAAATAATGATTTGTACGGGCTGCGGGCGTGACCATACGGTCACACCTGTAACACGGACAAATTCTTATTTTTCAAGCATATTTTTTTTATAAAGTTGATACTTCATATGAGGATTGGTTCATTACCTACAAATACATCACAGTTAAAAATCAAAGTTTAAAATAACGCGAATAAAGTGCAAATTTGTGCGTAAAAACGTCACACCGTACATTGAGCATTCTAAATTTTTTCTTCGTTCTATTTCATATTGATGCAAAAATCTTCACCCTCGTTCTGTGGTGATATATAAACTGCTAGCCGTGTCATTCTCAAGTCTACTTTCAGATTTTCCGGATCGGCGAAATATCTCACCCCTCCATGAAAATGTGGCGTGATCTCCAGAAGAGAAATCCAGTTACGCTGTGGTTCGAAGAACGCATCCCAGAATTCCCCTTTCTCCCTCACTTGGGTGTCACCGAGTGATCTCCAGTTCTCTATTTTTTTTCCCGCCACCGTCCCTTTAAATAATTCATCGCTTCGCTGTTTCCTATTTGCCGAAAAGCGATAAGATAGGAGTTGACACCGTCGGAAAGGAACACTTCTAGAGCTCAGATGTGAAGTGAAGCAAGTCTGTCTTGTTTCGCGAAAAGGAAAGTTGCATTTCATCTCAGATGGTGCTATCCAATCACGAAAAGTTTTGCCGACATCGAACTTTTCGGTTACTCTCTCTTGTTCTTTTCTTGAAACTTCGGAGCACAAAATGTTCTGTATTTTTTATTTTTGGCGTTTCGCAGCTTTCACAAACTCTCGTTGTTGACGTGACAAGATATCTTTGTCTTCGATTTCCAGCAATTGAATTCTAGATTATTTGCGATTTATTTCTTTTTTTAATCAAAATTGTCTCCAGTGGAAAAGAAATTGGATTTAAATTTTAGCACCTCATCATGAGTTTTGATCATAAAATTTGAATTATGGTACTTCAAATTAAGTGAGTAGAAGTATAGCTCATACAATATCTATTCTTGTAGAACGTTTTATCTACATTTAAAATATTTTTAGAATGAAATCTGAAACAGAGTAGTCGGGAAAAATAACAATTTCAAGAGTGAAATCTAACTCAGAGTATTCAGGAAAAATAGCAGTATCAAGAATAAAAGCTAGCACAGAGTATTCGGGGAAAATAACAATTTCAAGAATGAAATCTAACACACAGTATTCGGGAAAAGTAACAATTTTAAGAATGAAATCTAATACAGAGTATTCGGGAAAAAATAACAATTTCAATAAATGTTTAAAACGAACATTTTAAAAATGCATAGAAAAGTACATGCTTTATCAACAACAAAATAATGCTGTCTCACAAGCGTCATTCTCTAGTTGAGGGGGCGAACTTGTACAGCATATGCTCGATATAAAGTCATTACTCTTTAGATTGACAGAATAAATCATGCAAAAAACAGTATTTTCAAAATAAGAAAGAGCAATGTTCTTCAAATTTCGAATTTTTTTTATAAAATATCTTGGTAAGAAAATTATATTTTACTTATTCCTAGAAGTGAATAAAAATGTTACTGCAAGACATCAAGACAGACCTATTGCACGCTCCGAAGGATCTAACAGAGAGAGAGAGTTTCTTTTATATATTTTCTTTTCTAAATTTTCTGGAGATAATGTTGAAATTAAATTGAAAATCAATGTAAAAAAGCAAATTTCCTTACATCAGCGCTTTGGAAACATTTGTTCCACACACAATAATATACAAAAGAAAATAATGGGCTCTTCAATGGCAACGAGACACCAACAATCTGCTTAAAAGAGCGCTACATATACCCATGAACTAGTTTCTACATCAATAAAATTATTTATTTTTTTTATCATGAATATTGCGTGTAACATTTTTAGGCTTTATTGAATGTAAAAAAATTGAACATTGCAGGAAAAACACAATACGAACTTTGATTAACCAAAGTGTTCGGGCACGAATCACTTTCGGTTAATTAAAAATTCCGAAAAAAGAAGAACTTAAAAGATCCTGCAAGGAGATTGAAGAAACATTAGCTCTGTATTTCAATGTGTACACTTTAACAAAATAACTGGTTAGTATGATTTTCTTAATTATGTCCTTGAAATGTTTTTGCTCGCTTACCAAAATGAATGAACTAATTAACATTTATGGAGCACGACTTCGTTAAAAGAGGCCCTGGTTGAAAGAATTTCGAATAATTTAGGTTCTACAGCAAATACTTTTTTCCGAAAATCTCCATTGTTTTGCACTGAAGAAATACCTTGAGACTCTGAAAAGCAGTTATCATTTAACGTACTTTCTTCAAATACGGGTTAAAATTAGTAAATGATGTAATGGTAGAAGCCCCGGCATTAGGCCTTCAAATGATGATAGTGGATCAGGTACGTTTCGAACAAAGAAGAACGTCTCTAGTGATTGGATGATTGGTCGTCTTGCCATACGTATTTGAGTTAAATAAGTAATTTTCATCACGTATTTCTTCTGTTTTTGTCCACTGAAATATATTGAGAAAGAAAACTTGACTTTCTACTAGTCATGTAAAAAAAAAACCTTGGAGCGTTGTGAAATATGCTGCGTAAGAGTTAGAGAGGATGAATTTGATATCATTTCCATGTTTATTTACTTCTATTACTTTCACATAAATCCTGCTTTGTCTTTAAAAATTGTTTCAAGTCTTATTGATGAAATTTGCAGCCCAAGACAATTGAAAATATGGCTACTGTAAGAAAACAGATGAAGATACGTGGAAAAGTAGGCTCTATTATTTCTGGATGAACATCTTGTTCCCTACGACTATTAAATATCTCTCGATTTCTTACGACTATTAAAAATCTGTCTACTATTCAGAATCTGTCAAAAAGCGCATCTCTAAAAATGAAGCAAAAATCTGTAAAAGTTGTTTCTCTTTCAGTGTTGTGCCATCCCCAGAAAACAACTTGTCTTTACCACAATACTCACACTTTTTAAATTGTATGCCCAATTAATATAACTAGAAAATTAAGTAACATAACTAGAAATTTCTAACAAAAAAGTTTAAAACGCTTTTTAATTTTTAAAATTGTTATAAATATTTAAAAATCAGAAGGAAATTTTAGCATATTGAAAACGAATATTTTGCTTTTTATTCAAGTCGAGAAGCAAGAAATTAATATAATTTTTAAACAAATGGAGTTTCTTACAAATACATATGTTTATAGTCTACATATCAATAACATTTTACGTTTATGAGATTTCGATGAACTTTTCAATAGTTTCTGTTAAATAATGAAATTTTAAATCTAATTAAATTAATGTTCTTTAATTTATAAGTTTAATGATTGACCCATGTAACACGAAGAAAAACGGAACTTTGATAATCTTCAAAAAATTAAGTTAATTGTATTTAGGTTGCAAATTATCTTCCAATTCCGAGGCTAAGGCATATACCGACAGCTGTCACATATGCGCACTTAGTTACCGACCGCTCTTACGGATTCCAATATTGAAGCGTTGTCAAAGTTTTCATGGAATTAGGCGCACTGCGGGGAAGGTTTCTTACATTTTTTCTAAGAAATAATTTCTTTTCGCTATTATTTACTTATTTATTGATTTTAATTTTAAATTCATCTTTATTCTTCGAGAACTCGAGTCATTTTTTTTTTAATTGCAAGTTGAAAATTTCATATATTTTCGGGCTGTTGAGGGAGCAAAAATATATTTCCCGCGTATTTCATATCAAGGTGGCGTGATTCCGCTATAAGCTTTTAATTGCATTCAGACAGTCACTTTTATTTATTTATTTTTTTCGTCACAGAATCTGAATGAAATGATGGAAATATACATTAATACAGTCAAACTCGCTTATAACGAACCCTGGTTTAACGAGTGCCCAGATTTTACAAGGTAATCATGACTATTTGGTTGATACAATGTTAAGTCTATGCAAGCAGAACTATGTGATAGCGAGCAAAACCCACTCAAAGAAAACAATAATTTTCTGATTCATAAAATTTCTATTGACTTCCCAGCATGGCGATGAGTCTTTAATCCATATAACAAGTGATGGCGGCTTTTTTTTTTTTTTTTTTTTTTGAAGCATTTATAGAAACACTAGTGGTACCCGCACGACTTTGCCCGCAGTAGAAAATTAAAAGGCCATTTGGTTCTCATGTATATTTACAAATAATGGATGATGAATTTTTTGCCAATTGGCAATGTTCATTTGCTTGCCCATGTTACGGTTCCACGTTATGATTGTTTGGTAATTTACTTTTCCACGTTGTGATAATTTGCTCGGTAAAATTTTCTTAAAATTGGAATACAAAAAGAATAAAATCGAACTTTCGAAAAATCGCTTTGAGGTTTACACCCCCATGCTACAAACTAATTTTGTGCCTAACTTCGAAAGTATGAAAATCGGCCAACCGGTCTAGGCGCTATGCGCGTCACAGAGATCCAGATATCCAGGCAGACAGAGAGACTTTCAGTTTTATTATTAGTAAAGATTCATAAAAATTATACATTTCTTGACGTTACGGTTATCACATATGAGATAGTTACTTCTGAGGACATTATTGCTCAAATTCAAGCTAATACAAATGAAAGCAACAACGATATTAGCAAATATAAAGAAATGGATATGAACCACCTTCAACGTACTCAGTGGCTTTTGATAACCGGAAACACTTCCAACGTTTTTCGAATCCTGGGAAACAAACGAATATTTTTCATCATGAATACCCTTCGAAAAACAATAATACAGTCGAACTCTCTTATAACGAGCTCTGATTTAACGAGAACTCGGATTTAAAAACTTGTTTATTGTCTTTTAAATGCGTTTTTTTTTCCAGATAATTAGAGCCCCATAGATATAAATGAACATTCTTTAGCCATCATTACACGCATTATCCAATATATTGCACAAAATATGGAAAAATTAGCTGCGTCGCCCGGCTTTGCACGGTCCTCTTTGAAAAAAAAAAGTTATGTCAAGTGACGCGTGTTCAACAATCAGGCTTGAACAAAAAAAAAATCAGTAAAATTTTGCAGCAGATTGCGGAAAAATAATCAAAAAGTAAACATTTTAAATCCCCGATTACAGGAAAAGCCTTTAAAACAAAAGCCGGAATTTTATCTGTTCATATTCGAGAAAAAAAAAGGCAACAGATCTTTCTTCTCAATGATTTTCTTCACGCTACAAATTTAAGTTGAGTTAAAGCACTGAATTATAATTTATATGGAGGAAAAACTTCGAAAAATAGGGATTTTGTGTCGAAATCTAAGTGTCAGAATTAATATTGATATCTCCATTAATTATTATCGAAGGATTATGTTAAATAGCCAAACATAAAGGCGGGAAGATTACGAATTCATCGATACCTGGTTCGATGGTCAGTTCACTGTCGTTCGGAAGAAGTAACTTGGAAATATATACATAGTTACATACATAGAGACATACGCTCAGTTTTTAATTATATAAGATAAGACCCTATTAGACGTTATTATAAATATCACATTTTCACATTGATAGTATTGTTGCATTCAACTACGTACACGCACAGAGTTTTTACACACTATCACTAGTAGAGCAGTGTAGCGTGTTTGATGATGAAATAAGCGCAAACGAGTGACTATCTTTCCCCAACCTGGCTTTCGCAGTATTTCCCAGTAAAGGACTTGCTGTTTGAAAAGCAAGAAGTTGAATACTAGAATAGAACTCTCTTATAACACACTCGAAGGGACCACGGTATTTGCTCGTTATAACTGAGTGCTCGTAAAAAAACGGATTCCTGAAAAAAAAATCATAAAAACTTATACATGCTTGCTTTGTTCTTATTGTATGTCTGTGCAGTACCAAAGAAGTTGGTTATTTTATTTGAACTGTTTTATTGTCTCTTTCTTGTTATTGTTTTCGAGAAATGTGGGGTCCGAAAAACATAATCATTTGCATAGTTGACTTTAAAACAGTTTGAAGTTTTTCTGCACTTTAGAATTCTAGCATGTCAAGGGATTCCTAACTTCACATTTGCCGCTATGGTGGTCGCTTTTATCGTTTTTTTTTTTTTTTTTTTTTTTCTCTATCTTGACTTTTAGCTACAATATATTCCGAAGTATATCTCGGAAATAATAACATTCTTTTCAACAAATATGCAATTTTTAAATGCTCCTCTACTCCACGAATTTCAAAAAAAAAAAAATGTCATCACTAATTTTCATAATTTATGTCGTATCTCTAACTTTCGGCTGAACTCAAAACGTTAATGGAATTTTCCCAAAAGTAGAAGAATCTTTTCCGAGGAGGAAATCAACAGACATTTTATGAATTAAGAAAGTATTGCTCGCTTTAAGCGGGGTTTGCTCGTTAAAAGCGAGTTTTGTTCCCATAGACTTAACATTGTACCAACCAAATCTTTTTAATATCCTCGTTAACTGAGTTCTCGTTAAAAAAGATTCGTTATAAGCGAGTTAGACTGTATTTGCAAATACATATATCCTCTTTCAATAATGCAGTAATATTCACTCTCCAAGTGTTTAACATTTGAAAGCAGATTGCGATTCTTCACACTTTCTGCACTGTCTTTTATAAATCCGCCCCCACCCCCACCTCCTCCCGTCCTTTAACGATTCTACCATAATCCCTAAGAAGAACTAGAATCGTTTAAAGTCAGTATTGTGATACATTTTTTTTTTTTTTCAAGGAAAGAGTCAACCCAAGACCATTATAAAAGCTAAAAAATTTGAATAAATTTGATGAATAAATTTGAAGGAGGGGGGGGGGACCGCAAAAGACAAAACGCGAAGTGACGAGGGACGACTGTTTCTCTTAAGACGTGGTGCTGTTGTCAAAGTTGTTGCATGAGGAGGGGATAAAATATGCATTCAAAAAACCAACTAGTTGTGTCTTGGCTATTTAATGCGACTTATCAACGTACTTTAATCTTTCTCATTTTTTCCTCTTTTTTGTAGTTTATTAACTTGTTGGCAGGATCTGTAGTATGTAGCTTTGCAAATTTCTAAAAAATAAAAGGCCCTTATAATATAATCTATTTATGGTACCAGATTAATGCTTTAATGGTGCTTATTTTTTTATATCTGATACAACCTTTCACAAAGAAAACTCATAAAAATATTAGAACAAAAAAAAAAGGTTTTAAAAATGTTGATGTTCTTAAATTTACATTACTTCAGACAAACTTGCTTTTCGAGGTATTTTCAGAAAAGAATCAAATTTTGCAAGAGATATAATGTGATTCAACTGAGAAGGAAAAATTTCTATAACAGAACAGAACCTGAAGTAGATAAAATTCGAAACAAAAGGGATGTACAGTTCTCTACTCCTTAGATTGTGTTGTAGTTACTGGAATTATCCTATTATTGTTGCTAAAAGCAGAATTATCGGTTTGATTACTACAATCACTGTTAAAATGGACTCGAGCCTCTATTATGTTCCCTACCATTTTTTAGGCGTAAAAAATGAGCTGTATCGTCTGCTATTTGAACCCGTGTCTTCCCATCAGTGTATCAAGTGGTCACCATGGCGACACTATTCCACCAAAATTCTCCCTTTCTGATGACGCAGCGAAATCTCAAATCAAGGGTTGAGTTCGGGCAGAGTCAGCCGGGGATGAAATAGTGCTTTATTTTGTTCACATCAGCCACTCCACCTGGAACTCAGCGCGTCGGATAGCCGGTGAAGTCTTTTCTAAACTCATGGAGTGGGTCAAAGTCATATAATGACTGGGATGAAACTCATCCAATAGCTTTAATAGGTATTCGACAGGTCTGAAAACAATATTTAAATAAAATCATAGCATTGAAAATATTTAATTTCTATGTATCGGTGAAGATTTTCTCTTATTCATTTGATTCTAACATAATATTTTGTTTCGCAAAAGTTTTAATTTTGAAACACAATTCTTTCTCATTCTTAAATCTCTTTTGAAAAGTCTCATTTTCACTGTAACTTTCTCGGTTATTCTTTTAAAATCCTCTAAACAAGTTAGCTGCATCTCGTACTAATGCTGAAATCCCGGTCATGCTATGGGCGCAATGCAAAGGTATTGAACGACAATAGTTTTTCTTTTCGTTGTGCTACTCTTGACATTCTAAATCCTCTATCGACTACAAAGAACGAAAAATGATAAGGTTTTAATGGATTATTTTACCTATCTGCCTGTAACTTATTGGTTTCCTTTGGTATACCTGCAGCTCTTGAACAGTAAGGATTAATAGCAACTTACATGCCAAACCGTCGCACAATGGAGCGAAAATGCCAAAAAGCGCTTAAAAGTGTTTTTAAACCTCTCTCGCTTGTTTGTTTACACAGGCATGTTATAATGGATTTTTCCAGATTTGTTTGTGCTCAAGGTCCAAAGTTCGCAGGTTTACGCAGCTAATCCTTTTTCAGGGTCTTTCTATGATTATTTAATATTAATTTCTAAGATAACATAAGAGAACATTTTTTTGTAGAGTGTTTTGAAAAAAATAACCTTGAATTTCGAAGTTTTTGGTGCTAATCAAAACCGATTTTTGGTTTGAGAATTCTATTACTCATTTTTTTCGTCCTATTACTATCGTTGGACACGAGAGAAATTAAATATACCCGCCTTTAATAGGAAAAAAAAATTATAGACTGCTTAAAAGCAATTTTTGTAAATTCCCGCACTCATGGTTCTTCAACATTCTAAAGGCTCCCTTCAGCTTTGTAGTGGGCGAAGGGCTCTGAAATTTCAGTTCTGATTGCCTAAAAGGTAGGCCTGTGCAAATTTATTAATCCTCAATTGGTTTTCGTAAAGGAAAAAAAAACATTTATAAGCGCTTTTTAGTGTTTTCACCCCACTGTGCGTCGCCCTCTTCAAACTTGCAACGGCAGGTTGTTTTCTTTGCATTGACACCACGTCGGATGAAAAAATACTTTTACAGATTTCGTATATTTTTAATAAAAATGTATTGGCAAAGATCTTGAATGTAAAAATGGTGCCCAAGATGTCGACTTAGTGACAGTTGGCGGCTGAAATTTCATAACTGCGGAAAGACTACTATTTTCTTTAACAAAGTTGTGGTATCTTTGGATTTTTTCAGGCTACTTGTTCAGGCACAATAGTACATGGATTCTGATAAATCATCCGAGATAGATTAAATTTCAGCCTGAGTTTGTCCGTCAAGTATAGCAAGAGCATTTGATATGGTTCTGAATGGTTGTATTTAGTTTTATTGTTATCACTATAGTAATACTATCACTTTGAGCAAACTACATAAATAACTTCCTTTAAATATTTTTAAAAATCCTAAATAGCTTTAAGTGCATAATTATAGAAGAAGGTATGTTTGTGTCTGTTTACGTTATGCATTAATAATGCTTCAACATTCCTTATGTAAAGATTAGCGATGTTAATTTTTAGTTCTAAGTTCTTTATCGAGCAGATGTCCCACTAGCATCCTTCTGTTAAAGACTCAAAAATATCTACATTGAGTAATTCAATTTTGAAAAAGGCGCATTCATAGACACAATTTTTATCCGTAAGGAAATTTATCCCTGACTTTCTAACTTCGTTTAAAGGTTTCGGTTCTGGTGAAGGTTGATATAGCAGTCACAATTTTCCTTCCTTTAGAAACAGAAGAGTTTTGAGAATCTTATGTCGATATCCAATTACCACAACCAAAACCGTGAAAGCAGATATTCAGAAGTCCTGATTCTGAAATCATATTGTACTACGAATAACCCAATTTTCTTCTCTGAACGTGGTGTGGGTCAAAATATAATTTTTCCGAAATCCATCGATTTTTTTTTTTTTTAACTTTTTTAAAACTTATAAGGTGCTCATGCATTCTGTTCTTTTAGCAGTGAGGGAACCAATGGCCTACATAGAATAAAATTCAAACTGAATGATTTTTTGTTTTTTTTTTCCTTGAAGGATAAATCAACCTGTTCTCCTACATGCAGTAAACCAGCTATCTCCCAAAACAAATCTGATCGTGAAATATTGTGTATCTTTTTCTTTTATTTTCTTTTTAAACACTTTTAGAACGATGCCTGTTTCTCCACTTCACAATGTTAGGACTCAAAGAAATGAAAAAAAAAATCAGACGCATGGTGAAAGAAAATTGTTTGCTGGAAGTAAATTCCCTTGCAACCATTCTT
The DNA here is from genome assembly GCF_026930045.1 of Uloborus diversus. Lineage (NCBI taxonomy): Eukaryota > Metazoa > Arthropoda > Arachnida > Araneae > Uloboridae > Uloborus > Uloborus diversus. The sequence goes on along the minus strand of NC_072731.1, from coordinate 211,945,980 downwards.
AAATAAGCAAATAATCTAATCTTTACGCTTCTGAGTCTTTGGTGCTCTGCAACTTTGGAAATCTTAACTCCTAGCTTGACCTGTTAGAACAGATTCTGAAAACGTTTTCTCGCTTTCAATCATTTTAAAAAATCACTTTTGCACTTTTCTTCTTTTTTAAATGCATTCACGAGGATTGTTAGATATAAAAATACATTTTATATAAATATTGCATGCAAACAATAAACTAAAATTCACAGCTCTATTCCGAAGAATAACAGTTATTCATAAACAGTACTTTCCATTATTGTAAAATCAATAAATTTTCTTTACTTTGGAAAAAATAACTTTTCCTTATTACTAGTAGTGCTTGCTTTTTTTTTTTTTTAACTTATAGTCGGATGTGCTTTGATCATTTCATAGCTGTAAAAGAGAAAAATAGAAAAGTTATTTCAGGCAAATGATTAGCTTAAAATTATAAGGTTGGATAGCATCTCTTCCTTTTTCAAAGTAATAAAGTTAAGCTGATTAAATTGAAGTGGGTGAGCTAAATGAGGCCATGTCGCCCAATAAGAACAACCCTCTATTTTTCTATGCCTGATTGCAAAAATTCCTTAGATCGTGATTTTATCGTCATCCGAAAGCTTAACTGATGATAAAGTGTTATCAACAAGCAATTTGTAATCAACAGATAGAAGTGAAACGGCAGTACTACAAAAAATCTCGTCGAAACTGCCTGGTCTTATTTTTCAGTAAATGTTGTTTCTTCTTGGTTCATTGTACTCGTAGTTTACTAGTGTAAAAAAGGTGTTAATTGTTCCAGAAAGTCTAATTTATGTAGTTGATGGCCTCCAAAATAAAAATGCAGTGTACCGTAATTTTTTCCTGTGATTTGATATCCCTAAAAAAGTAGACTGTGACCCAATAAGGGCATGATTTGCATTAATAGAATTCCGGTGTCTTTACTGAAACACCGAAGGGTCGGATGGAGAATATGATTCTGTGCTGCATGTGTTGTACATTATGCAGGAACTGTGAGCAGAAGAGACAAAATAATAATAATAATAATAATAACGACTTGTAAGTGTTCCGAATGTGACTTTCTTCTTTCCGTTGAAGAAATATCGAATTTTCAATACTGTTTTTGAGTTCATCAAATGTAATTAACTATGTTTTTTATATTTACGATAAAGAATTTTCCAATTTTGGTCTTATTGAGGAGCCGTGTTCCTAATTACGCCAATAAGCAATTTTTTGTTAAAGTGCTGACAAACATAATTTTAATATAAAGTTTCACATGGAATGTATTTATTTTTTCTTAGTTTTTATCGGTCTTTCGATGAATGCACAAAAAATGAAGCCAATTTAATCAAAATGAGAGAAATATTTAGGCAATGAAGCATAGGTAGGCCTTATTTGATCAACTTACCTTATTAATTATTCAAACATTTTTTTATTGAGCTACTTTAATTACAAATCATTAATTTATTTGGAACATTCAGTCCTCCCTCCCCCCCCCACACACACACTTTGCCGATAGTTGGTGTATATTACACTACATTTTCATTTGAGAAAAACTTGAAATACGTTTGAACGTGCTGAAACGGTAGAAATAAAATGCTTACGCTTTTTTATTAGTGTTAATTATTTTTTTAAATAAAGCATTGCACAGAAATTCGATTTTTGAGCGGTTTCACTCAGTGATGAACTGCAAACTGATAAGCAATTCGAGAAACAAATTTTGATTTAAACTTATTGATTCACTATTACAAAAAAAATTATACTGCAAAATATTGACTGAAAATAACATGAAGGTTATTTTGTATCATAACGTTAATGATTTTTGTAGCTTTGAACCTCAAGTGGATACATTCTCAAGAGGCGATATGGAACTTTGACTCATTGGAACCTGTCGAAATCATGGAGTTATAATAATAATAATTATTATTATTATTATTATTTTTATTATTGCTGTTGTTATTGGTTTTGTTGTTATTATTATTATTTTTGTTGTTGTTGCTGCTGTTTTGATTATAGCAATAATTACTCTTATTATTATTATTATTATTATTATATTTTATAGTCCAAAAACATCATTTTTCCTAACTGTATTAAATGATTTGTTCCCCTATATAAATATTTATTTCGGTTCCATACTTTCAGATGAAGTCACAAATGTTTCAAGATGCTGATGTAACACAAATAAGTTTTAAATTCACACTACAGCGGACATAGTTTGTTCAACTCTTCTGAGAAATGAATACATGTTTCGAAACATTTCATGCTACTTAAAAAAGCAACTGCCAGTCGCAAAGTTTGAAATTTCTTCGTTGAGCCTGAAATTATTTGATTCTCTCCAAGAAATAACATTCAAAATACAGTTCGATCACAACTTAAGAAAAAATATTAGAATTCTCGGCACCAAGGATTTGAAAGGAAGAAAATCACTCGTTCTTAAGTGTCGAATTCGACACACCGGTAAAAATAAAATGGCAAAAGAGGAAAGTACTGTTGAAAATATCTCAGCTTAGGTTTGAATCATAAGCGTCGCTGTTAGAAGAAAGCTCAAGTTGTTTGCATGTAGATTAGGTCGCTCGTCGTCCCCACTTTCCCTTATACACAAGCTTTAGCTATCCGTTTGCTCTGCTTCCATTTTTTTTCTTCTCTCTGAGTTTATTTTTTAAGCTGTGTTTAAGAAATATGCTTTTTTTTTCGTGGGAGGGGGGGACATATTTTCTATCTTGCTATAGAGGAGGGTGGTGTACCTTAGGCAGGTGAGTATCTTGAGCTACCTTGAATTGTGACCCTGCAATGCAAACGTGCTAGGAATTACTTTTGCTTTTGCTTTTGGCATCAGTTAGTAGTGCATTTGCTTTGCATTGGCAAGAATTTCAACAGTGAATCGATTTTTTTAACTTCAAGAACTCTCCAAGTAAACAAGTGATAGTGTACCTTGAGCCACCTTGTTTTGTGGCTCAAAAATGCAAATGGGGTAAGAATTATTTTTGTTTTTTCATTTGGCATCAAGTAATAGTGCATTTGCTTCGCATTGGCAAGAAAGTCCACAGTGAACCGATTTTTCAACTTCAAGAACTCTCCAAGTAAACAAGTGTGGTGTACCTTGAGCCACCTTGTTTTGTGGTCCAATAGTGCAAGTGGGGTAAGAATTGTTTTTGTTTTTGCTTTCGGCATCAGATTATAGTACATTTACTTCGCGTCAGCAAGAAAATCAATAGTGAACAGATTTTTCAATTTCAAGATATATGGACTCTCCAAGTAAATTTTTCATTTTACTTTCGACTTCTTTAGACGGTTTCAGTAATGAATTTGAGAATTGTTTCTACATTAACCTAGTAAAGGTTTCTTTATTGATTTACTGCAGAGTTTGTAGTTGAATAACTTGAATAAGTTAGGAAACAAACTGGCGTCTGATTTTGTCCTGATTTTTTTATGTGATGTGCCCTGAGTCAGGTTCAGCTGAAGTTGAGGCATGTTGAGTCAATATTAAACAGCGCATCCTTCAGCCGACACAAAATACCACGGTTTATTCAAACTGTCCAAAATACAACACTAGCATTTCTAAACCGAAATTTAAAGTTTTGAAACTGGTATAAGGTAAGCAAAAATATTGTATTCTGTATAGAAATATTTATAAATATAACCCAAAATATTAACTAATTTTTAGTATTCAGTGTTTGAAAAGAAACAAGACCTCCTATTATAAGGAATGTCACACCCACACACATGCAAGCAAATCCACTGCCACGCATTTCTTATCTTTTTCTTTCTTTTTACTTTTAAATTTTCAAATCAAATTAAAAGTAGTATTAAATGATAAAATAAAAAATATCTTTCAAGTAACTTTCTGATAAAATTCGTTTTTGATAATTATTGATCAAATCAATTCCACCTGCATAATAAAGTGCTATAAAACGTATAGACTTAAGTCAACATACTAATTCTTTTTTACACGCTAAATTTATTTAATTATTTATTCTTGATTCTTTTTATTTTTGCCAAATTTTTTGACATAGAATGAAGGGTAAAAACATGAATGATGATAATATTCTAAAAACTATAAACTTTGTTTTCATCTAAGGAGAGACTTTAATTATAAGGTTAGGTGCTAAATTAATGCTCTAAAACTTATTTTGTTTAATTTCGCCCCCCCCCCTCTTTTTTCTTTTACTTTAAGAATGAGAGTTTTTAAAAGTAATAGTCATTGCTTTATTTAGAGACACTTTACCATTTACCAAAAGACACAAGCTCAATTAAACAGTAACTAGAGGAAATGAATTATTCCATATTTTGTGGTGAAGTGAATAATCATATTATCATTAGCAGTAGTGGAGTACTTACTAACAACATGGTATTAAGCCTGTTTATGTGTTCCGCGCGTAAGAAAAGTAATGGAATCTCGTGAGCCCGAAGAAAGTGAATCCCCGGTATTGTTCGTACGAGGGCTGGAACAGCACCGCGCCTCCCCGAGATTGATGGTTTATAATTACAGGAGGCTGCGGAAAAGCACTTTGCGTGCACAGTCATTTTTCCCTTTTTCTTGATGCCGGTGAGGGGGAAGGAGGGATGGACTAAGACTGCGAACTCGAATCTAACAGCAATCGGCTTAATGTTCCCGTGTCAGGAAGGATTCATAAATTCACGGATTGAAAGATGCAGCAGCAAAACTCACGATTTTATGTTCTGCTATCCGCATTACGGCATTGCCACCGCGGAGGCAAATTTTAATCCGGGATTAAGACGCGGAAACCGCCCTCCTCCCGTCTAAACAAAGCTCTTTGGGTAGAAAATATTCATCTCGCTGGGAATGGCAACACGAGATTAAAAGAAGGGGCTGCCCGCTTTTGATACTCTTTCTTGGAGTTCCCTCGGTGATTTGTGGAGTAATTAAATTTTGAAAGATGGCACAAAGAAGTTTAGGACTGAAGTGCGAACTGCCCCGGAGGATTAGGGCACCTTGTGTGCTTTCTTCGCCGCTAAAAGACTTGACCTTCTTGCCGAGATTGGACCCGGAATAATTGAACAAATGAGGCGACAGACATGGCAAATCTATTAAACGGCCTTCGTTCGCGCGCGCCACTGATTTAAAAAGGGCCCCGGAGAGAGCAAAGAGGATATTAATTGAATCATCCTGCTCGCTGGGGACAAACGATTGGGACGCAGAGGTGAAGGTAAACTTCATCATGGGCGGCAAAAATTATCAACCTTTCCCCGTCCGCGTCATTAGGAGGGACCGAAAGGAACGTCTTTCGGGCACGCGCCTCGCTCCTAATCTAATTCAGGTGGCACCTCTTGTCGTGCGACACTGATTACGGGCGAAGAAAAGGTGAGCGCCTTTTTTCCCCCGCTTTTTCCTTTCTTGAGTACCGAGGAAATGAGATGTTTTAGTCCGTTTTCTTCACGTGAAGAAGTGTTTTAGTGACGTCCGTCCCGCGAATTCGGAAAGGAAGGAAGTGAAATGAGATAAGGGTGGGGGAAAAATAATGATTACAGGAAATTTTGTTTGAAGATGATTTCTCGGCTTCTTGCTCTTCCCCAGGAGATGGGAATAAGTAATCTCCAGTGAGACTTCACCCGCGAATTCGTTTAAACCAGAACCTCTTTAGGAAAACCATTTCGGATCTTTTGACAGTATTAACATTAATCGAAACATAGTGGTTTCTCTGATGAAAGATTGTCTAAGACACAAGAAAGTTTTAGTCTTCCTGTTTGGCATTTTTGCCTTTCTAATATAAAAGCATTAAAAGCTCCTAAGGAAAGGAATCAGTAGACTTCTTTCGGAGCTTCATTGTTAGAGAATTTCTTATATCAGATGTTTACTTGAAAAATGTATTCTGAAGTAACCAGAAATTCTGGTGCTCAAGTCATTATAGGGTTTCTGGAAAGGATATATGTGGCAGTGAGAAGCAAAGGGATGTAAATGACAAAATTAAAAATTTGGAGAAAAGCAGTACAAATGGTAGGTGAACCTTTCCTCTGTCTTGGGGCAAAAGATAGTACTAGTAGCTTTGGTAGGTGCTGGTGTACAGCATGATTTTAAAAAACTTTTCAATGAAAACCTATCTATGACGGGAATTTTGAACGCGTTTTACTCAGAACTTGAAAATGTCTACTTACATCCCTTTGATTCTCACTGCCTCATATATACCGTAAAAGGGACCAATTATGGGCCACTTTTCGATGTTTTTAGTGAAAATTCCGTGTACATCTTTGATTTAGAAATATGAAGACTTTAGCAATGGTAGCTTTACATCTCGTCTTTCGAATGAAACGTTTAAAAAAAATCTAAGTTGGAAAGAAGAGGAAGGGGCATAGTGTTGTACTCCTACGGGGTATAACTATGGAACACCTCATTTTTAGCCAGAAAACTCATTCAAAACTTGTTCTGGCCTATTGTTGTGCGAGACTACAAGTTATCCCTTACTTGAAAATGCATAAAAAATTTTTAGTTCATCATTTACCTTTTTTTTCTTCAAATTTTTAAGACTTAATCATCACTTGTCGTCTCGATTGATTAATAAAGTTCAACATGGTAAATGTAGGTAACGTTCTTTATTATCTGCCAAGGTTTTGACACAGAAATATTTGAAAAGAAAGAAAACTAGAAAAATGTCACCAACTAAAGGCTAGGTACCTATACTTTGGTCTCAGAAAGTACGTTGGTCTGACAAATTTTAAAGGAGATCAAAAAAAATTTTTTTTTTTGAAAACTGAAAGGCGGAATCACATAGCTTATTCCAAATCTCAGCAAAATAAATAATTTTTAAAAATTATTTCATTTTGTATTTGGTCCGAATTTCAGTCTCTCAGCACCTTCTTCAAAAACTCCCATGAGTACGAGCGATAAGGCGACTCCCTAGCTTTCTTTTGTCTTTCCTTGCCATTATTTACAATAAATAACACAAAATATGATGAAAGCATCCCTACAGAGAATAAAATGAAGCTCCAAGCCACTAAAAACCGTGAAAAATAGGTGGCTCATTGCTGTACCCCAACGTTCCATTTTCGATAAATGTTGTCTGCTTGTGAAAACTATAAAACATTTTAAATCAACAAGCGGCTTAATTCATAAGTGACAAATTAGTAAAGCAAATCTGAACTTACCAGATCTTGGAAAACAGTATAAGTGGTCTGCCCAAAGGAGACTTTTAGCTCTTCCACGATTGAGTCGAATCGCGCGCTAAGAACACCTAATTTATATAAGGTATATAAAAAACAACGGCAATTTCTGATAAAGCTATACTTTACCTAAATGGTTACACTACCTGGGGATTTTTTTGGAGCTCGTATGTTGGAAAAAGATGCCACTAGAGAGCAATATCATCACCATGGGAACAGTGGCCCAGTGGCCCATTGTTGCCCCCTTGGCACAAAGTTGTACCATTTTACGGTATATATATATATATATATATATATATATATATATATATATATATATATATATATATATATATATATATATATATTATATATATATATATATATATATATATATAAATGGAGTTTGGTAAATTTGTTCCCAAAGATCTCAGAAACTACCCGACAGATTTGGCTGAAACTTTCACCGTTTGTTGTTTTTGGTACTGGGGAGGTTTGTAGACCAGTTCGAAAAAAATCCGATTGATAGTTCCTTTTTTATTCTAATTTGCCCAAATTTTCGTATAAATGCCCCAATATGACGGTGAAAAAATACGTGCACATATTAAAATTGTGTGTCCATCGAAAGCGCTTATTTTTCTGCTAAAGATGACATCTGTTAGAATGCCATGAAAAACGAGTTATGAGCTTTTTTTTGGTCCATGTTCGAAAGCTTTCCTCAACCCAATTCATTATTTAGTGTATCATCTCAACTCCCAGTTCATAGTTAGAATTGTTGAATGTTTTTGTGTATCGTCTGACTGTTTGAGGCTTTTCTCAAGTCAAATCTTAAAGTAACGTTTTTCCCCAAGATTGGGTAATGATACTAAATTTGGTTGATTATTTTCCATTTAAACGGAATTTTAGTGTAATTAATGGGTTTTTTCTTTTGTTATTTGTGCTGATTGGATTATCCAATCTAACAGCAGAAACCTCGCCAAAATTAATACAGAAAGATTTCAGTAGCGGATGCATTTGGCACTTTTTTCAACTGTCACGGTTTTTGAAGTCAGATTACGTCATAATGTTTCTCAGCTTTCACCATGTAAACAAAATATCGCCAATCAAAGAATCTTTAATAAAACTTTTTTTATTGTGTTAAAAAATCCAGCAACTAAATTAGGCAAATCCATAAACAGCACAAAAACTTCCATTAATTTTCCTTTTTGCACAATTTCAAACAATCGCCAAATTTTACTTCTTATTATGGGAGCATTTCGGATAAAACTCTTTAGCGCCATTTTATGGTGGCCAAAAGTATCTCAGCATCTGGCGACAATATCTCTGTAACGAAAATTAATATCATATCGTTTTACAAAGTAAGGAAAGGAGGGGGAGCATCATCGAAGGTATCCCAAAACGATTCCCGCAAATTCGGTAAAATCGCACCAAGAGCCCACAATGATTGAAATTTCCCAAAATAACTAAAGCAAGTATAAGAGGGGATTACGAGCACGGCTACATTTTTTAAAACACTTCGTACTTCAATAGCCATACAGAGAAGGTTTTAGACTCCATGTTCATACTGTGGAAATTTGTATATGCTTAAATATCGTGCTTTCGTTTCTAAATCAATACTTATTTCGTTCTTTATACTTATTGCTATTTTAGTTTTATGGGTAAGGAAGAAACTCTATTTTTAATCACGTCAAAAAGACGTGTTTTAAATTCTTTCACTTAAAACAGAAAACAAAAGCAAGTAACGATTTTTTCTCATAATTATTACTGACCCAGGCAACGCCGGGTATTTTTACTAGTATGTATATAAAATTAAACTACCTTTTAATTAAAAACGCTAAAAATCTTTTTCGACATTTTCATGCATTTCTAAACAAAAGAAACAGCATTCACCAAAAATTCAAAGCACACTAACTTTAAAAGCTTTCACGGATTTTCTTGAATTTTAATGCAAAGGACCACTTTTCTTTTTTAATATAATAATAACGCGTAACTCTCTCTCTCTCTCTCTTTTTTCTATCATGTTTCTCGCTGAGAGATTAACCAATGAAATGCTCATTAACTGACGGGATCCTGAATTTAGTTCAACAGTTCTTAGTGCTACAATATTAATTTATGCTCAAGAATAAACTCAACTTCATGAACAGAGGTCTATGCATACCAAGTGACAGCAAGTTAAAAATAATAGTATAGAAATTTATATCTTTACAGACAGCAACAATTAAAATTTGTCAGATACAATATTTATTAAGTTGAATGCCAACCAGAGGGAAATCAAAGCAGTTGAGTTTTTAGTATGCACGATGAAGACACTCTTGTCTTACAGTATTTATGTAGGTTAACGTTTCGGTTGATTGATAAATTGGAATCAAAAGTTTCTTGGTAGTTTTTAGTCAGAGAAAATTACAAAAGAAACTTCAAATCCGAGAAAGAAAACTGTTTTAAGTAAAAGTAAACTCTTTTAAGAGTAAAAGTTATTTAAAAAAGAAATCATTTTTTCAATTTTTAAAGAATATCGCTCATTTTACAGCAACGTAACAGATGAATGCGTTTCGTATAACAATTATCTTTCCCCTTAAAGGACAAAACACCACAGAGAAACATTGGTAACTAAAAAGTAGACAGTTCAGTTGTGTAATTGTAATGAAGTCCACTTAATTCTAGTCTCGTGAACTCTTATTTGTGGCAGATCATTTGTCAGAGAAAATTTTTCGGAACGCGGCAAAAGAGGGGAGGGTGAAGTTTGTGTTTATGTCATTTAAAACTAAACTGTACAGAGAACCCGAACTCCGCCCGTTTTTACAACCAACCTTTTCATTATGGTTAAATATACCTCTTTTGGGTGGATCACTGAGACCCGTTAAGTGCTAGTGTCGAGCATCTAGAAGAAAAACATCATCTGGGCGAGGCATTTTGACCCCGGGCACGTGGTCAGCCTTTGCCAAACTCTAGTGCAAAACCGCTTCCAGTACGATTAGAGAATTACAGTTTTGGCTTCCAGGTTAAGATTACACTTGACAGCGGGTTATGAGAGATTGCTTTTCTCCAGAGAAACCAATGTTATTATTCCCTTAACTGTTTGAAGTAGAAAACGAAGTTTAATTCCAAAACAAAACGTGGAGCTCAAGGATCTGGCTCTGGGTGAAGATCATTTCAAAAAAAAAAAGAAAGAAAAAAAAAATTCTTTATAGTAGAATAATTATCTTTTAACTGATATGGGAGGACAAACAGACAGAGTGACTGTATAAACTAAGCCCAAAATTTAATTCACTTTCCGATTTACTGTGGATAAGGGAAGAAACGATAGCAACCACGCATGACATATTACAAGCATACTTTTATTGTTTTCATTTTTTAATAAGTTGTATGTTCTTCTTTCTAATGGGGCTACTTTATTAGAGGCTTTTGCCTTATGCAGATATAGTGCGTTCCCCTTATTGGCATCCAGACTTTCATATACCACCATTAAGGCGCGAATGATTATAGCACAGATAATTTTTATTCCCAGTTTCCCACCAAATGGAAGCACCAGGGAAGTGCACAACAATCCTTTTTGCAGCACACTGTTAAAATATTGAATATTACTGTAGTTCTAATATATTTCTAGTTTTCGGCAATAAGTTGTTGATTCAAATTTATAAAAAATAATAATAATGTTGAATGTCAAATTGCTATAAATGTTTAAAGATTATTGAGATATTTTGCCTCTTAAATATATTTTGTACAGTTCAATTAAGTAGAAAATGGATCTTCTTAGAACACTTTTTTTCCCTTATGCTTTTTTTTTTCGTTTCTTTTCTTTTTTCTTTCAATTTGCTTTAAAATTTAAACGTTTTTCTCTTATTTTTTCAACATCTACTGCAACAATCATTGTAGCAGGTAAAGAACAATTTATAGCTGTAGCAGTATTTTCACATATAACTCTACATAAGAGCTACTTTACCCAAGGTACTAAATCCCGCAATCATATTAACAAATTAGTTAACATGCATGTTGTGCCCAAGTTATTACTTATTCTTACTTTCGAATTAGGAAAATGTGCTTTTCTTTGTACTTTAAGATATGTTTTATGCCTTGGAACTAAAGAAAACTTTATATATATATATATATATATATATATATATATATATATATATATATATATATATATATATATATATATATATATATATATATATATATATACCGCTGAGAAAATACCTTTGTTAAAGAAATAACTTTTTAAACTACTCCCTTATGCCTTTTCATCTAGCTCACACATTCTAAACTGAAAAATAGGCCACTTGTAATTCCTAAATATCTGCATGTTTTACTGCTATTTTGTGCTTTTAACGTTTGTTCTGATTTTTCATACCGTAAAAAGGCTCTGTCAACTATAATGAATAACATTTGTATTTTCTGTTGTATATATTTGAATTAAAATTTTAATTTTAATCCGCAAGACTTTTTTATGCCCTATTCATTTAAAACTTCTTGATAGAATAGACAGGAGTAAAGGCTAGAACAGCAATTTTAATTTCATTAATGAAATACAACGTTCGTAATTTAATGTGTGTTAGCACATGTGTTAAAACTAATTCTTATTAGTCTTTTGATCAATCATCATTTGTCTGCCTTTGAAAATCGGAGGCACTTTTACGTTGCTTCAATTGTTCTGAATTTCGTAGCAATTTGAGCCTCAACGTCTAAAATGTTTTCCTTTCTTCACCCTGAGGGCATCATTTACAGCACAGTTTTCTTATTGTATGTGAATCTTGAAGCTTTACTTGAAGAAGAAGCGTTTATGCTGTAAATTGGGGCGGGAAGCTATGAAGTGATTATCCATAAGTTCGCTTAGAAACCGCTCACACATATTTTCAAAGATTTTTTTGTTCGTTTCCAGTGGTGATCAATTGGCTTGAGCCTCCCCTTTTTGCGAATTGTGTAATAGCTATATAATTACAATCACTACCGGAAATGGTTTTGAGGAGTGTTCAAGGATTCAAAATGGAAATTCGCTTGAAGGCGTGTTTATGTGTTGCCCGCTACTTCGACTATTAGGAAAACTGTTAGACTATACACAAGCATGGGAGGGGGAAGCAGATCAACTACGCCCAAAATTTAATTTTCTTTCCGATTTCCTGTGGATAAGGGAAGAAACGATAGCGCCTGAGGTTCAGAAACAATTCACGCAATCAAGTAAATTTTCGTTAATACAAGGTTACTTACTGATAGAAAATTTCTCAAACCCCGCATTGAGCCTTACTATTATGTTCATGAAAAAATGATCTAGAGAGAAATATTATGGAAAAATACAGGTGCTGGAAAGGAATTACGAAGATGATTTTAGGTTTTATAACATAGTTTTTTTTTCTTTGCGTGCCGTGCAAATAATACTAAGCAAAACTTTCCTTACTAAAAAATATCATTAGACTTTCATCACCAACTTTTAGAAATAGTGAAAACTATATCATCGAAAAATTGCCGAAGTGAAAGTGTCAGATAAATTGAAGAAGGAAGTCGTCAATCTACTATTAGCGAATATATATGATTGAATCCTATACCGCTTGGCCCGAAGGAACGTTTTTTATTTCAATAATTAAAACCTTAAATTTAAAAACGAAACAAACGAAATGACTATCGTAGTTTGTAGGTGGATGGCGTCAGAATAACGTAATATTGAGTAAAAATTGCAAAAAAGCAGTCGAAAACTTTGTACTATGGAATGAGTAAAAATGACAATAACGTGTATAAAGTACAAATAAAGTAGTATAAAACTCAGTAAGCAGCTGTTTCGGGGCTGTCACATGCAAGCCCCTTCATCAGTGCAAAAAAGAACTAAAAGTCCACACAATGTAAACCGAACAATGATGTAATATTATTGACAATAAAAAAAAACTGGTCTTTGACTAATCACAAGTTACAAAACTTCATTTTTTTTAGGAAATGTATCATTTTTTTAATTTTAAGCCTGGTTGCGCCATAACGAACCACTGCTGATTCGCTGGGACTGATTAAAACTCGGAGGTGTTTATGTAAACACGACATACGTATGCATCGTCGCTTACACAACATGGGGGGGGACATACGAAGGCCTACTTGCTTTGGGCGACTCTTCCCTATAGGTCAGAATCAGTTGATGTTTATTTATAGGTATTTTAGCAAGAGTAAATCTAATCTAAATGTTTCCGAAGTGGTGAAACCTCTTATGCTTGTGAAATTACATGGACTTCATGGAGGGGGTCACATTAACCCCGCCCCCCTGCATAGGCAGATAAAGATAGATCATGGAATAAATTGATAGATTTAAGTAGATACAGTAAAATCTGTGAAGTTGACCACCCATGTAAGTTGACCACCTAAGTTGTCTAAGTTGACCGCTTTTTTCAGGCACGGAATTAGCCCTTAACATATAAATCAACCTTTCTAAGTTGACTACCTGTTTTAGTTGACCATTAAAGTAGTGCACCGCAAGTGGTCAACTTACACAGGTTTCACTGTAGTTACAAATGAACGGATGGATGAATAGGTGATAAACATTGATGGATATGATTAGATAGATATACATAGATAAATAGAGATAAATCGATAGATATAAATAGATAAATAGACATATAGATCTGAATCATTAGATGTTTATTTATAGGTATTCAGCAAGAGTGAAACTAATCAAAATGCTTCCAGAATGGTGAAACCTCTGATGCTTGTGAAATTCTATGGACTTCATGGAGCCCCCCCCCCTCCCCTCTCTCACAGAATAATTTACATACTCCTCACACTTTTCTTAACATCTCTTCTGCGGTCGGCAGAGTGGCGTAGTTTCTTGGCCAAGTTTGTGGATTCAAAATGGCACAGGCAACGAACTTACAAAGATGCAGAAAAATGTCAGCACCTATATGTCGAATGATCATACCGGATGGTAAAAATCTCTTGTTTATCCATTAGATTTGGCTACGATCGTCTAAATTAAATTCGTATTATGAGAGTTCGGGTACTTCTATCTAGTTAAAAAATGACCGTTGAAATTCTAAAGTTGTAATGATGTCCACTGATAGTGGGCAACATGAAAGAATTCCCAACCCAAGGCATTGCACGGAGTCTGCAAGGGGCAATGAACCATTATGAAGGCATGTTGAAAACAATAACTTATCTTCAACTTTTCTTAAAATTTTAAAATTGAGAGCTGACCTCAAAGTTGTATTAAAACTTTAAACTAGCTTGAAATTGTTGGTGACTAGCTTGACAAACTAGCTTGAAATTGTTGAAACGTCGATTTCATCAACGTTTCCCTACTTTCTTTCCTAGCTTGACTTGCCCAACTATAATTTAATTTTTCCTTTTGAGTAATTTCTGGGTAGTAAATAAAGTTAAAAGCAAAATGAAGCCTTGAGTGGCTTATTAAGAACCATGTTACCTCAGGATCTCTTTATCTGGTATAAAAACTTTTTTTTTGTTCAGAAGCAACAGTTTAATCAGCTATCTGTTTCAAACGAACAAGGCCTGTAGAGTCAATGTAATGGTTTTGCACCAATTTAGTGGCGCGAACAGGTTCGATCTCCATTACCAATTCACCAGACCCGTTGCACCACAGCAGCCAAACCGCACACCACAAAGTCGTAAACATTCAGCAAACAGGCAAGAACAAAAGCGTGGCAGAATGACCTTCCCGGCTATAAAAACTTGCAGAAAGGAAAGCATATCCTTGTAGCAACAAAGAAGATAGGGGAAAGTTCCTCGTCGAACGTTTTATGGCCCACTTTTAGACCGACAGGTCATAAAGCAACAGCCCAATCGGTTCTTTATGGCAGAGGGCGGAATTCCTCCAGCGTAATTGAGGTACTCTCGCTCTCTGGAAGCAAGTCAGCTTCCATGATCTTCTTGGACTGAACTTAAAACTAAGAATGCAGTGTAACAAAGAGCTGAGAAGAAAAATACGTTTAATTAGTTTGCATTGTGTCACAACAGAAAGATCTAAAATCAGGAACATTTGGAAATAAAGTTATAAAATTTTCTTTGAGTAACGCTGATTTGAATATGTAAGACTGACGTTGCTCTAGTAGTGAGGATAAATGTTGATTATGATCGTGGGAGATAAAAGTGGAACGATTCCGGGGTGAGCGACTGTCATGGACATACACACCTTTTTTCGTATGAAAGTTGCAGCACAAGATCCCACTGTTCTAAAACGTGGAATAAATAATTGAGGACCTCAGTGTAAAAAAGGAACACACAGCTCCACATTTCAAAAACTTTCAGCAGTCACGACAAAAATAAATTTTAAAGGTTTTCTCTTTATTTTCAACAGTATGTTAGAATACGTCCCTATGAAGTCAATTTAATAATGTTTTAATAAAATGTAGTTAAATAATTTTTTTGTGTGTGTGTGTTTGTGTGTGTGTGTGTGCTGGAACTGTCTTGTCGGTAAAAAAGTGAGCTGCTCTTTTATTGAACCGATGCTTTAAATCTCTAATGTTGTCTTGGCCTGTGCAGTCGGAGTTAAAATGACCGACTCTGACTCTTAGAATTTTAGAGTCTTCGACTCCGACTCCTTTATCTCAAAATCAATCCCACTATTACTCCACGACTCCGAACTCTTACGCCATAGCCCTAGCAGAATTGAGGACAAAATGACCCTTTGACTCTTGTAATTTGAAGCCAACAATGATTCACTATTACATTTTTATCAACAGCATTCCACGGGTCTCTCCTAATTTTAATATTACAACCTGATACGAATTATAATATTCAAAGCCAGCATTTTCATACTTACAGTTTTGGATCAAAAATCAAGACTTAAATTTAAACATTAATCACCATACTCGAATTTTTATGGATTTCCGTAAATGTGTGCAGGAATGTTGTTTCTCCTTTCATCAACCTAGCTTTGAAGTATTAAAATTCTTTTTTGGTAATATTTTATGCAAAGTGCTTGGGATGCAACAGTAAAATTGTTTCCCGCTTTTCATTTTCACAGTTATTCATCAAAAAATTGATTCAGCCAATCAATGGAGCAACCAAAATCGTAGAGGCATTACGGTGATTTTTTCTTAAACTTATGTATTTTCCTGTTTTGTATCATTGAAAAAATGCCGACTATCGTAAGAGTAACAACAATAAATTTCTAAACTGCGTATGATTGGTTCATAACATCTTTTAACGTAGAAGCATATATCCAAGAACCCAATCTTTACTTAATTTAAATTTCTGAATTCTTTAGACTTTTTCATACTTTTACTGCAGTACTCTTTACATTGAATTAATATTTATTTATAACACTACACATTAGAGACACTATGCAATTTAAGTCGCAAGTTACCAGAACAAAAATGAGTGATAGTGACGCAACTGAGTTAAGCTAAAATTAAAATAACTACTAAATTATGCACAAAAAATATCTTAACAAATACGCGGTTCATTTTAATCGAGTACCGTCATCTTGACGGGAGCCGGACGTAACGTCCTGATCCAAAACGGACGTTTTGGATTTGGACGTTATGTCCGATAACTTTTACTTTAATTTCAGATAAGCAAAATAACTGGCAATCTGTAATACTGGCAGACACACATACAACCTTTAGCCCCCCCCCCCCCCACACACACACTACTACACTCTCCCGCTTTTTTAATTTATTTTTTTTATTTTTGTTTCTCTTCACTTAATTTAAATCAATTAATCTCTTTATATAATTTTTTAAAGCTTTATGTTGAACTAGTGGTACCCGCACGGCTTTGCCCGTAGTTGAAAATTAAAAGGTCATTTGGTTCGCCTATATATTTACAAATAATAGATGACGAGTTTCTCGCCAATTTGCTATGTTCATTTGCTCACCAATGTTAAAAATTCTACGTTATGATAATTTCGTAATTTACTTTTCCACGTTGTGATAATTTGCTCGGTAAAACTTTCTTAAAATTGGAATAGAAAAAGAACAAAATCGAATTTTCGAAAAATCGCTTCGAGGTGCGCACTCCCATGCTACAAACTAACTTTGTGCCAAATTTCATGAAAATCGGCCGAACGGTCTAGGCGCTGTGCGCGTCAGAGAGATCCAGACAGACAGACAGCGATCCAGATATCCAGACAGACTTTCAGATTTATTATTAGTAAAGATGACTTCATTATCGAAAATGTACTAGAAATCCAGTGCTATCCGAATATTTTCCCAATCCCGACGCAAAAAGCGAAGAAATACTTTATAATCAAATGAAAAATTGAATACATTTTCATCAAAATGTGATTCAATATTTCTCAAATTCTTAGAACATATCTTCATTCGTAGTCCAAAATTTTTTGCCGACGGGTATTCTACTTTGTAAAAGTATGACAAAATTTTCGCCATTTGACCTTACAGCAAATAAAAAGCAGTACTTTAACAAAACAAGACGCTACAGTGTACTTGACATGTGACGTAAAACAGCAGGATGCCTCCCGTTTCGGCAAGGAGTTTGCTTGAGGTGCGTCGTAAAAGCGATATCGTCAACCTTCATTTTATGACAGCTGAAGAGTGAAGAATCAGAGGAGAGGTTGTTTTGCCCTGTAGCTGTTTTGGCACGCGAGTGCAATTCAAAGGGGCGGGGAAATAGACCACAAATGTTCGTATCTACTGTCTTCTGAGGTGACCCGAGGCAGGAGCTATCTTTATTATATGGGTTTTTAAAAGAGACTAGACGCCAGTCTGGTGACTTTATTGATATGAATTAGGTGTCTGGTAGACCACCCACACGCTGTCCACTGCCTTCAAGAGAGGAGCAAGTTATTTAAAACTGAGCTTAAAAAACAGGAGAATATCCATTCGAATCTGTTTTTTCTTTTTTAAGCCGTTTTAAGTTCGTATTTTTTTTATCTTTATCTCTTGTAATTGGAGAAAAAATATATGCAAAGATATTCTACCAAAAAAAATCGTGTTGTGATGAAAAATTTATTGTATTCCAACTCTGTTCTGATTGGGATCGGTACATAAGGTCCAAATCCTAGAGGTTCATGGACTTACACATCCAAAAGGTTCGAAGACCAAAATATCCAAGGGTAGATAGGATTTTCGGACAGGGGGGACATAATCAGGTCCAGGTCCCGTTTTAGGGCAGCTCAGTTCATATAACCCGGATGAAAACAGGAATTGATCCCAGGTCCTACGTGCCCAAGAATAAAACAGGATCTTGCGTGCGTAGATCTTTTGTCCGTCGCATCTGATGTCTGTGAATATATAGTCCGTCGGACCTTTTAGTTATGAATCTTATGTACACCGGACCTTCTGTCAGCCGGACTTTTTGATCATGACTCTTTTATCTTACCAAGACCTTCTTTTCTTTTGATGAATATTTTTTAAGCGTGCAGTGTGATCCCAAGAGGAATTCATACTTTTATTAACTATATTTACTCTTTAGAGGAAAGTTCTAGAATGAAAATCATCATTAAAAAAATGCTCATAGCTTACCTTGGTATGGCAAAACTAGCAAAATACTCGCCGTTGTCTGGGTTCGTAATAATAGAGTTATGTATTCGTTTTCTCAATAGAAAGAATTCTTAAATTTATCGCACTGCCGTAGTTTCAAATCGAGTCTCAACTGCTTTGTAACTGCTAGGAAATAATAGATGATGCTATGTGTGTATGTTTATGTTATTTATTTATTTTTTTAAGTTTAATATAAACTTAGTTACGCTATATGTGTATGTCTTTTTTTTCATTTAAGTTTAATATAAACTTAGTACGTACTGTCCGCCTCCTCCCCTCTGAAAAATGTTGACATGACTGGCCTCTTCTGGGTCTATTAAAGCAGTTCTAGACAATGCTACTTATATCTACTGAATTTAGTGCAACTTAGTGCATATACCTACTGAATCTAGTGCAAGATAAACCCAGGAAACTTTTTTTTTAGCAATTTTTATAATTTTCAAAATGCTTAAGGTGAAAGTCCAAGTTGTATCGTATCTATTGCATTTCACAGAGCCTAAACACCGAAAACCTTGCATTTAAATCTAAAAGAATATTAACACAATTTTTTTTTCCAGCAAAATATATCATTTTTGACATACTTATCTTCGGTCTTGGTTGAAAACATGTCCTAATTGAAACGAAGGAATATGGGTGCTTTAAATGTTCCCATGGACTGTCAATGTAAAACACCTTCTAGTCCAGTTTTTTTAAGGCGTTTTTAATATGCAGCAGAAATCGAGTAAACATTAAATATGTCTTCGATAAGACACTCTCTTTAATTAATCATTTTCCTTAAAATTGGAATAACAAAAATCTAGGACTCCTTTTTTTTTTCTTGCTGAAAGGTACCCTATGTTCTTTTGTACCCCTGACAACGTGCATGCAGAATATCAGTTGAATACTTCAGTCATAAAAGTGTAACAAAAAATTCGCCTACCATTTAATCATACATATAAGAAAGTGAAATATAAATTATCTTTCTAAGCAACATCAATGCTATTTTTCAGCATAACTTTTGAAGACAGAGTAAAAAGTATCTATGAGATCATTAGCCACAAATAAATAAAGAATAGAAGCTTAAATGGACTCAGGATATGGTGAATTCCAGCGGTAACGGAAGGACGGTTTTTACAAAAAAAATCGATGGATTTCTATCTGTGAGTATATCAAAATACATGTTTTTTCAAAAACTGATGCATAGACTTTTATACGCATCATAGTAAGTTGCTAAAAAAGTCCAAAGCCAAGAATTTTTTTGTTAGTAACTTTTTATAAAAATCAAATTTTAAAAACAGTAACGAAAGGACATTTTTGCAACATGATTTTCATGCTATCATGTTCTCCCCAAAAGTTCAGCTAAACTATAAAAGGGAGAATTCTATAAAAATTAGAGCACATACGAGAGTGTTCAGTCATTACAATTTCACTTCTAGTTTTAAAAAATAATTATTTTAAGTATTTGCATAAATTACGCATTTGTTAAGGGTAACAGAAGGACAAGAAGTCCAAAGCAATGAAACTTGGTAAATTACAACTAAAAAACATTTATTCAGCTAATACAGCAGTCTGAAACAATGATATCTAATGATTGAGTCATCTGTTACAGTTCTAAATTCTTTAAATACTCAATAATCTTATTAGAATCCATAGAACATTTATCTTCTTCTCAGGAAACGCAAAAATCATACCCACATTATTATGCGTTCTCAAAAAAGCTATTTCTATTCCTTTATCTTCTATATGAAGTACCTGTCCAATATTGTTCTTTGTTAGTTTCTTTCCCTTCCATCCAACGAAAAAACCTAGTCCAAAATTTAATGAATCATTTGGCATATTCTTTATGATTTGATGTTTTTGATTCAGCTGTATTTTCATTTTTTTAACATTATTTATAACTGTCCTCAGTCTGTTGACTTTGAAGTGAAATCTTCTTCGGTTTGTTGAAGTAGATTTGTTGAATTACTTACTATATTCAATAACATAACTGGTTACAGGGTTCAAATAGTGCATATTTTGTGTGTCAGGATGAGAGTGGATATTACTCCATCTTTGTAAAAGTTGATCTTTAAATTTACTGATCTCTTCGTAGAACGTTTAACAGTTAAACCAGTGCTCTCAACAGTCCTTTCCTGTGATTTGTGGAAACAAATCTGAATGCAGTTTCAATATTGTATTGTTCAAATAAAATTTTCAAGTTTGGAAGCAAATGCTTTTGCTTTAATTGACTTGACATATCATAAACATGTCGTACCGAAATGATTTTCACATGATAAGAAATTTTTAAGTATAGTGTTCATGATTTTCATCACACAAAATAGAAGAAAAAAAATCACAAAACATTTTTTAAAGAATTTAAATAAAAGTTTATTTTTTAAATAAAAGCATTTATAATTTTTGTTCAAATATTACTTATATGCGTTTAAAATGTGACTACTAACTTTAAACAATGGTTTGTTTTCAACTTGCATTCTTAAATATTACCCTGTATCAGCTTATAGATAAATGTCCTTCCATTACCGTATTTTTTTGTCCTTCCGTTACCATTAAAAACAATATAAATTAAATATCTATTAAAATTTTAACTATGGCTACTTGACAATGGACAAAATTCTGCTTTGCATAAAAAAAACATTAATTTCTATACCCCATAGGTTCTTGGTGAACTAATTGAGATGTAGTATTTATGTAACGGAAGGACATCAAATTGTCACCTCGAAATGGACCTATTTCATTGTTGAAATAAAAGAAATTTGAAATTACTTACCAAAAAGTTCAACTAGACATTCAAAGATAAAAGCTAACCTAAATATTATTTGCTGATAATGAGTTTATTCAAATTACAGTATGTAACAAAACAAAGATTTTTTTGCTCTGTAAAAAAAAAAAAATAAAGAGAAAACTTTATTTTGCATTTGATTTTCTGAAAGCCATCAAACTATTTGGGAAAAACAGGTTAATATTTAAGAAAATCATTTATTTCTGAATAGAATAGTGTGTGGCAAGTGGTAGAAGATTAATTTTTTAAATTCAAGTATCATGTCTCCTTTTTTCCTGGAATTCACCTTGTGCAAGGTTTTTTTTTTTTTTTGAAGTAAATGATATTTACATACAAATTACTAAGAAAACATGATAATGGATTATCATTGACGCTTTCTTTCATAATATGGCACAAAATTAAAGAATTACTTTCAAACGTAGTAATCGGTGTAAATTATAGATTAATATTGTCATTTTTTGCACTGATTGCAGCGAAAGTTGTAATGTATTTCGTGTGGACTAATTTGTAAGGCTGAGCTAGTTTGATTGATTGGCTCAGCAGTATTATTAATCCTCCATAAGTTTAATTTTTGCTCTTCTTAACGGAAAATATCCCGCAAAATGCTTGAAACGTGTAATTTTTTTTCAAAAACGTAGTTTGAAAAATCCTCAAAACTTCAGAAATATTTCTAAAATGCTTAAAAAATTATATATATATATATATATATATATATAATATATATATATATATATATATATATATATATATATATATATATATATATATATATATATATATATATATATATATATATATATATATATATATATATATATATATATATATATATATATATATATATATATATGCGTGTGTGGGTGGGGTGTCTGTGTCTGTGTCATATTTCGTTTGTGTGCAGAAATAAAGCAAAAAAAATGGGGGGAATTATGATCCTCTGAAACTCAGAAGAAGCAGCAATTTGAAAATTGGAAAAAGAAACAAAATGGCGCAAGCGGCAAATAAAGCTTCTGAGAGACCACTTTTATTCTGAAAGTGAGTCAGACGATAAAAGGGCTGGGCAGGTTGACAAACGACCCTTACCCTAACCCGCTAATATCCCCTGATCGCCATCTCTTAGCTCATTAGTCGGGCAAACTCAAATTCGATTTGCTCTGCACTCACAGGCTCTCTTTTGTCCCTCTCTTTCTCTATCTTTTTATTTTTCCTTTCACCAGCGGCTTGTCAACGCACCAAAAAAAAAAGAAAGAAAGAAGATGAAGAATGAAAAAAACAAGTCCGAAAACATTGTTGCCATCAATGCAGGAGGGTGGACATTTTCTGCTGATTTTGTTTTCGGTTCCGCGATGATTCCAAATATATCGTGTACCATTCCCATTGCTGGATGAAATCTACTTGGGAATCCTTCAGAGGAATGCAGTGCCACTGCAGAGATAAGATTTCCTGATTCACTGAAATCGAATCGGCTGCTGAAATGTATGAAAATACTTCGGCTCTTCCTATTTAGTAGAAGACTTTGTTTTCACTGGTAGGTAATGTTACTTTTTCCTCTTATTTTCCCAGCAAACAACGCCTGGCTTGAAATACATGCGTTTTCAAGCAGCTAACGTAATTGAGAATTTTCGAGTTTCGCAACTTTATTATAATGAATATTGAGTTTTACAGAACAGGAAAGGGGTTTTCTATTCGAGTAGCTCCCAGCACAGTTTTGTTTCGTTTTCACTTCTCAGAAAAAGGCTGTTTGAAATTCGTGAATTTAGGCGACGGTTTTGCTTGAGATTGAGCAAGAGCTATCACTTGAAGAAGTATGGGGGGGGGGGGGGGTACTCGAGAACAAATTAACTAAAATTTTGAAATCCGCAACTTCAACTTTTTTGTTGCAATATTTTGATAAATCACCGTTTCCCAAACTGTGTTCCACGGAATACTGGGAACTAATAACATTTGTTTCTCAGAACGACTTTTGTTTTGAAATGACTTAAGACTAGGCAGCTGTAACGTCATACCGTACCATAGGCTCTGAAAAATATTCTTATGAAGCTGTAAAACTCTTTAAGATTGTGAAGTCTCATTTCAGGTATAAAGAAGCTGTTAAAAGTGAATTTTGAAGAAATGGAGAAAAAAATAATTGCTTTTTTTTTTTTAATGTGATGGCTTTCGTGAAGAAATGTTTTACCCATTTACATGAACCTCCTGATGGAGGTGACATAAATATAGCTGTCGCTAAGATGTCAGCACCTATAAAAATTTTCAAAGTGTTACAAGATGAGCAAGGCTGATTATATTAGCCGATCTTGCTTCTTGAAGATTTTTCGAGAAATCCATCCTAGTCAAAAGTCGTTTATTATCAACAGAAATACAACAACCCCGCTTGCTGCGTTAAAAAAAAAAAAAAAAAGACTACATAATAATAATAATTATTATTATTATTGAAATTTCCTGAGTGAAGGTAAAATGTCGAACGCATTTTAAAAATTGCTGAATGATGTTTGATGGAGGATCAAAATCGCCTGCCAAATGAGATCAAAACATTCTATTCTAATTTAATCATATTATTAATATTTAATCTATAATTAATTTGTATCTGCTGCAAGCACAAATCAGCACTGATGGCTTGGTCCATATCAAACTGACCACATCAAGTTATTGGTGGTGGGGGGGAGGCCTATATCTTTATGAAATCCCAAATTGAGTCCGGCAAGGAAAGAAATCCTCCTTTACCTACCACCTAAATTAATCATATCGGAGAACAGCTACTAGTGGAAAAATCAGTCAGAGATATCTTTATGCTGCCTGTAGCTTTTTTGGACTGAAATATGTTACGTGACAGGGGTAAATTTTGCTCACTAATGATTTATAAAAATACTCTATGAAGCTTTTTTGATCACGTGACTGATCGGGTGGCTAAAAAAAACTCTACTCTCCGGAAGCATCCATAAAACGCGCCCGCTGGGGTTTCCCAAGTATTATGAGAGGGATAAAGCGGGAGAAAGAATAGACTTTCAGTCCTACCTCTAGCGTTGGGGCTTTTCAACCTCAATCATCCATCCCTTATGGAAATTCTCCCCCTAGTTGTATATCTATTCCCAACTACATTTATTGGGTTCGCAACCTTCCTTTGTTCCCTTAATATCATCGATCGTGGCTCACCCTTCTAACGATTTTGTGCCTCGAATAATGGCCCAAAAATGTGTGCACCGGTCAGGGGAGAGGGATTTTCGAAAACCATGATTCCGTAAAGATTGGATGATATGCTGCCTTTGATTTCTATAGTATAAGTGCCTCTCAGTCAGGCGGAATACAGATCACCCAAAACATCTCCTGTTCTGAAAAGGAAAAATATTTTTGAAAGCGGCTTTTGTTCATCGGCTCCGCTTGTGTGTTCAACACTGCGTGTATGAAGTAAAAGTACATGCTTTGTCGTTTCTCCTCCTTTTCAATATTTATGCACCTTATACCATACATAATGTATTTAATCTCTTCAAAAAATCAAATAGTTTATTTACTTTGAAGAAATTGAAACTAGTGTCACTGAAGCGAAGGAAAAAATTGATTGACGGACACTTTCAAGTGATAACTGCCGAAAATGACTTATTGTAAAAAAAAAAATTGGAATGTTGGATTTAGAGGTATTTAGTGTCTGTTTCGAAAATTGTAAGTAATTCAAAAAAAAGGGGGGAAAAAACCAGAAAATCAACTACTTTTCAAGGGGACTGAATATGAATTCTGCAGTACTATCGATAGCAAAATTTTATAAAAATCGTAAGTAGATTTCCTTTAGTATTACTGGTAGCTTGAGATTTTACATTTTTCAATGAATGAATTGCGTATTTACAAAAGGGGGTTCTAGCCTGAAGTGGCTGCTTTATGTTTTTTCAATTTCAGTTGCGTGTAAAAAAACAATAGCAATGGTTTGACAACACAAAAATGGGAAATATTTCGTATAAAATTACTGCAGTAAGCCCCTGCTAGTTATTTCAAAAGGCACCCATAACAAATAAAATGCACCACTCGAGTCAATTCAGAGTTAAAGGGAATCCACGCATTTCTCAAACAATGAAGTATTACCAAAATGAGGATAGGCAAAAAAAAAAAAGTTGACACAATTAACTAGTAATTTATATTGTATATTGCAAAGGGAAAAAAAGGCATATAATTTTGTAGTTGAACTGAAATTCTGCTGTTTAATTTAGTGGAAAATTATAACGCAGCAGTTATTTAAAATGTTGTTTACAGAAGAGATAGTTTTACTGAAGTGCAGACTGTCTCTAATAACAAGCTGACACTTCAATCAATTTTTTTAAAATAATTTTTATGTTTGAATTTATAGAGCTGTAACAAATATTGTTGCTTTATCACACAGCGATATAGATATTATTGGGCATACACGTCATTTTTACGACCACAAATTCCAATGCTTTGCCTAATTTCTCGCCTGAGGTCCTAAATTGTTTGCGGTTGATTGATATACTCATGCTGGTACTTATTACTGGACTGATGCTGGTCTTTAAGAAAACCACCAGCACCAATCCAAAATGTGTAAATAAGCATGGGCAATCTCAGTGCCTTTGTAGTTCAAATCATCAAGTGCCTCTCCGATGATTTTTCATACAAGTATGCTTGCGGGTATGCGTGCGGGACTTTTAAAAGCCTGCAATTGTCTCTAGCACTGGGGAATACATTTTCATAAACATCTTCTTTCGGGTATGAAATCCAGTACTGCAAATTTTGTTTTCTATAAATTCAAGTATTTTCTGTTCGTTTTAAGTTTTTCTACTTCGCACCTCAAACACGTACTGCTTAATTCTTGATCTTAGTGATTTGTGAATGAGCTGTTAATGTCAATCATTTACATCGTTGCATTAAATCGTAAAACCACCTTACAATACAGTACCAAAATATCACTCTTTACCTTTCTTAATAAAGTAGGTTAATAGTTATTATAAACGCATTAACAAAGAAAAAAATTACCGAAAGCGTGTTACAGAAGTTTTAATTTCTGTTAGAATATCATCATAAACGTATAGCTTTAATTTAAAATTTTTATACAACTAGTCGACCCGTGCGGAACTCCGCACTGTGCTTCGAATCGTTTCATAAGGCATTTCGCTCTTTAAAAATTTCAAAGGAAGAACATTATGAAGAAGAACCGAAAAAAAGTAAGCGCAGAAGAGAAAGTATGTAATTTAAAGACATCAGTAAAAAAAAAAAAACCTCGTTAAATTCAACGTTGTGATAATTTGATCATCGCTCACCTTTTGGTTGTACGTATTTTCAATGCAAGAATAAATATCATTAAAAGTTTGGCTGAGTACTCGTGAAAAAGAAGTAATTTTGCATGTGAAAAAACAGGTTGTGGCAAATACAGTCCTGCCCATGTGAGCATCTGACGGAAAAAAAAAAGAAACAATAAAGACATATTTATTAGCACAGATTCAAACTGGCGACATTCTCCTTAACAGCACGGCACCCCAACAAATCTAGCAATTGCGCCTTCCTTTTCTTCTTGATAAAAAACAGCAAAATGCTTTTGTCGGAAAAAATAAAATCATGCGTCTATGTTTTGTCAATAGCAAGCATGATACGATTTAAAATTATTCGTAAAACATGGAATTTGATTAAAGAATGAGGAAGGTCTCACGTAGCGATTGAAACAAATATTCTAGAGAAGTAATAAATTCGATTGAAAATAAGTGCTTTTTTTTTTTTTGAATATTGAACAATTTCCCACAGCAGGCTGCTTTAACCGTTACAGCTTAAATGCCCGCACACGTTTTTCTTTTAATCGAAACACTTAAAATTCATAACCAAAACCAATTGAATTGAGTCCGTTTTTTAAGTGTAATTTTTCGAACGCAGAAAAAATGCTTTTTTTTTTTTTCAGCAGAAAGCATAGGAGTAGAAAATGATTTCTTACTAATGAAGTTGATAATAATTTTAATGGTTCATATCGTAATCGCGCGAATAAAAAA
This sequence comes from Uloborus diversus, assembly GCF_026930045.1. NCBI lineage: Eukaryota > Metazoa > Arthropoda > Arachnida > Araneae > Uloboridae > Uloborus > Uloborus diversus. Next base: position 211,918,726 of record NC_072731.1, on the reverse strand, counting down.
ATTAAAGGTTTACTGGGTTAAACTCGTAGTTTTAATTTGGCGTAGTATTTTTTCATTTATACAAAAGGTCGAAGACTGTTATTAGAAACATCTACATTTCAGCATACAATGAAAATGTTTTTCTGCACAAAAAGGATTTCCTTGAGGTAAATCTAATACTTTTTTTATGCTTACATTATGCTGAGTGATCTGGATGAAGTCAAAGCATAAAAAAAGGAAGAACACTCTCGATTAACAGTCAACTTATCCGAATGATAACTGTAGCCTGCATAAAGGAGTCGAAACACCAAGTAGCATTCCCATTGCATTTATTTTATTTCGTGTATTATCTGCTGTATGTTATGAGTACATGTGATGTGTAATATTGATCAAAATTTGCTATTATGTCGGACAGCTCGAGCTTGCCCGAAGTTCAGTTAGTTTATAGTTAAACGATCTATCGAAAAAAAAACTTATCAATTTAGCCGAACAACTAAGTCCAGTGCTTTTAAGCTTTATAAAAAAAGAAAAAAAGGAAAAGAAAACACACACATACACGCACACACAGGTTTTTTTTTTTTTTTTCTTGCCGAAAGCGACGTAAAAAATTGGAAAATTGTATTAGAACTTTGCTTGAAAAAAAAAATCTGCATAAGAACTTCAGGCTGCATCAAGGTTTTGAAATAGCAAGAGAAACCGAAAATCTGGTTTTTTGACCGTAAGTGTATTTTTCGTCATTAGCCAGCCCGATAAGTTTTAAAATGAGAAGGGAATAATATATAGGATAAGATATTGAAGCGAAATGTTTTTATTTTTGAAATTTTTTACAATTTGTTACCACAGGCTGCTTGAACCGTTCTGACTTAGATGGCAGCACGTGTTCATCATTTAACAGCACGGTTAAAATACAAAAAAAATTTGAACTAAGCTTTTTTTTAAGCGTAGTTTTTCGAATGTAGTAAAACTGTAATAGGCTATTTGTTTTTTACAAAAAGAAGGAAAAAAAGTAGTTTACCCTTCAAATTGAGGTAGCAATTTTTTTACTTGTACAAAGAGTCAAAAACTCATTAGAAGAATCTATATTTCAATATACGATTTATTATATTTTTCTGAACAAAAAATTCCATTGTAGTCTGAAATCTTAAACCTGATACTTATATTTTTGCTTACATTACGCTTTAAATTTCTTACTGGAGCCCAAACTTTAAAAACAAGCCTTACAATTTAGAAGTAATTTAGCACAATGCTAGATCAAGTTTTCATAACAGCAAGGAGCGTTTCCTTCTCATGTATTCTATTCCCTCGTATTTGTTATTCACTTTATTAAGTGTTCATGTAATGCACGATATTTTTCAAATTTTTTGATGCAGATTGTCCGGACGTGGGCCCGAACACTCATTCTCCTGCTTACGAGGAGAACGCTCTACCGATCAAGCTATTCAGCTCTGTCGGTCATAGTGCAAGTTAAAGTTATAAGTTTAACCGAAAACCTCATTCTGGTTCTTTAAAACAGGTTTTTCGGCTGAAAAAAACAATTTTTATACTGTGGGTCTATTTTTCGTCAGTAGTCAGCACCATAAGCTTTAAAATAAGGTGTAAATCAAAGAAATCGATCAAGAATTGAGGAAAATTTGGCGTAGAAACCAAAAAGATGCTACAGAAATAATATATAAGGATTAATGTTTAGATGTTCGTGAGCGTGGTTGTGAAAGTTGGTAATCTACTTTTTTCTTTCAATGTAACGCAATATTTGTGCACTATAGATGAGATTGTCCTTAGCTATGAAGCACAAATATGCAGTTTTTGCAATTAACCTACCCTCCACCCTCCCACTAAATTCTATCCATTTGACGTTATCGTAAACACTCACTTATACTAAAAGTAAAATGATGTCAGTAAATTTTAAAACCATTACAGTTGAAGATCATTGCAGTTAATTTAGGAGGAATGACAATGAACCTGTTTGTCTTTTAGGCTATTATTCAACTGCAAGAAAAACAAATTTCAGTCAAAGGTGCAGTTTATTTGTCTTGAATGATTTCAACAAAACATATCAAAGATAACAATACGAAAAAAAACGTTACAAATGCACTAAGTTGCAACAGTTTCAAGCACAAACTGTTTCAGGATTTTAAAGGGATTCCTATATCAAAAATGTTTCACGGAACAGCCAGTTCTGTGGATTCTAATATGAATCATCCCTTTTGACCTCCTCCCTCATCCTCTTCAGCCTCCTCTTGCTTTCACAACCTTTCAATAGTTTCCAACACAACGCAGGAATGCTGTTCATACTTATGTTCTACGGGCACGTGTTCGACAAGGAAAGTGGAGGGGGCAGCCGATGACGGAAGGGAATGGGCTCGAAAGGGGGAAGGCCGTGGACAGAAGAAAGAGCTGAAACAAAAGTTGAGGGGGCGAGCCTCTAATCTTGGCATGCAGATGCACGGCCTATCAGAGAGGGGCGAAAACATGTTGGCGTCTGATAGCGGGACCATCAATATGCCATTGATCCACCCGCATTGGTGTGTCTGTCCTAACTCCTCTCGATAATATGCAGCTGCAAAAGCCTCTTTAAGCCACATGCAGATCTCCTCGGCACTTCTTCTCTTTCCCTTCTCTCGCGCCTTTTCTTTGCTCAATCAATACAGTCTTTTTGTTCTGCCGCCTCGTCCTGGGCTTTAGAACGTGACTGATTTGAGGAAAAATTGGGGGAAAGTTTTACGCACTTCTTTTTGAAACTTTTTGTTTCGAGTATTTGTTTCGAACGGCAAAACACCGAATTTCCTAAACGCATCTCCTTGAAAAAGATGAAACTATATGTTTACTTTGTTTTTGCATGAAGCATCGTCTACTTGCTAGAAAAAGTAGTTTTACTTCCGTGAACGATGGATTTTTACTGAGTTGATTTAGAGATAAAGAACGCTAAAGTTCGATTAAAATCACATAAAATTGCTCTGTTTTCGTAAGGCGATATGCGTCTAGCGTCTATGCTGAGATTTCTTTTTAAAATATTTTATGATTCTTTTCTGCATCAGACTTCTTGAAACTCTTCTGCACAACTGGCAAAATTCACTTTTACATTAAACATTTCTTACCTCAAAGGATCTTCTGGCTTTTGCTCTTGATGCTAAAATTGAAAGGATTTTACGACATAAATCTTATTTTTAATAGTACTTATTCGCAACTTTGTGGTCAAATTGAATTAAATATTGGGTGAGTTGCAAATTTATGTATTTTCTTACGGAATTACGTACAAGACTTGTAAATTCAGGCTCATTACATTCGGTTTTGTTCCAGGAATTATGAAGTAAACTTATGAACAAAAAATCTGTTCCATTTCTCTCAAAATTTTTAACGGAAGAAACGCAAAAACTGGAAGGATACATCGATTGACAAAAGTATTATTCTAAAAATATAGTGTTTCTTCTTATAAGAGTGCCTTTGCTTATTTTTTGTCTCATGTTTCACTATGAGGTTTGTTCAAATCTTTCGTTTTATTTTCAGAAATTTCTAATGTCATTAAAAAAGGTAGTACTAATTTGGACACGAAATTAACAGCATTTTTATTGATAATGTGTAATTACTGAGAAAAAACTGGGAGAACTTGTCTGTCTCTGCTTCAGATCTCTTGTGGGATTAGAAAAGGGAAAATGTGCTACAACGCAGCGAATGAACACGTCCAACTAGAGGACAAGCTTAGAATTGTCTTTTCTTTTTGAAATCGTGTAAGGAAGTTAATGTTGCCAACTCATCAAAGGAAAAAACTTTTGAAACCTTATTTTTTGAACAGATTAAGTAATGTTCATTCACTGGGAGTGCTATTCATTCACTCGTCGGTCTACCCTGTCGAGACTGTAATTTGTTTTCTTTTGCTATAAAGTTATATGACATGAATTTTTGAAGAACATGTTTGTTTACACTTCAGAATATATAACTTTAATTCAAGATCAAAGTTTGCTAGGGATTTTATTTACTAAGTTGTTTATGAAAGCTAACTTTCCGGTCAAAGACGATTATCCTGAAATTTCACAATACACCTAAGTTCCCTAATGCTCTGGTTTAGAGGAAATCATAAAAATGATAAATTCTAGAGTTTGAGTGTGCAACACGAACCTCTGTACACAACAAACACCTCACCACAATGGAAGCAGACGGTCGGAAAATACTTAGCGCAATATTCTTTAGAATTGGAATAAAGGTTCGGTGCCTGCTTTTGCGACCTTGTTGGCTACAGTGCTACTAAAACCAACAATAGGCTTTGTTGCTGTTTGACGTTTTAATCGAACACTGAAGGAAAGAAATCTGCAGTGCGGCCGCGGCCGGCATGAAAGATTCTTTGTGCGATTTCTAGTGGGATCAAGGCAGAAAGTTTTTATATAAGATTTTTTTTTTCAGGCGTGAAGTTGTTGTGTGTATCCACAATGGTGTGTGCAGTCAGAATTTTGGACATTCCGCAATCTCGGCAGGAGGCAGGAGTCTAGATATTACACTTCCCGTAGAAAAACCCATTCTAAGAAGAAACCTATTTTAAAGGAGTCATACAATAATTTAAAAGTCCGAGGTGATACTTTAAATCAATATGTTGAACAATACTTACTTAGTTTACTTACTTAGTTTATGTTTTCATGTACTAGAACACTGTTTGCTAGCTATCATCAATGCGAAAATTTAAAATAAAAACTGCGAGATCACCAGTGCTGTTATGCTTTACAATCAAAACTATTATCATCTATCGCACAGCACGCAATCATTTAAATGTCTAATAATTAAAATGCAGACAGCAAAGAAAGAGATAATTAATACTTATTTAAGGAAAATGTTTTTTTTTTCAAAGCTTTTCAAAAGAATAAAAATTATAACATTGAAAATTTTGACGATCACTGTTATTAAAAAAAATATTTTATTTTATAATGTCAAAAAATGTTAATTTTATCATTCCATAAATGGTCAAATACAAACATTTTCAAACTGTGTATTTTTGCAAGTCTACAAATTTTGGTCTACTGGTTTAAATGTAAAACCATTTCTTTATTGTAGCAGGTTGGTTCTCCGATGTTCACGTAAGAAAAACAAGACTTTAGTCCAAAAGTACACACGGTACTTTACCGTATATATACCAACAACGAGCAATAATAATTAATATTTTGTACAAGCAGATTTTATTGTGTCTGCCTCTCTCTTTATGGCATTTTTTCTTTTGGTACTCTTGTCATTTTATTACATTTTCTCGTTTTGGGGGACAATAGACGCTCCTTTAACGCAAAAGATTTTGACATTTCTTTTGGTTATTTTCACCGTTCTCGGTAACTAGCATCCCATTGAAAGAAAAGAAAAAACATAGACCATAAAATATCATTACAATTTCAAACAAAGAAAAAATTGCACTGATGGCCAAATTTGGTTAGTACAGTTACTAGTTCAAATTCTGGCGCAACAAAACAGTTGGTTCAATTGTCTCATTTCTTTTCCTCAATCCTCAACTGGATGAATATAAGTTTATTTAAAACTATACGCACCTTTTGAATCAACCACATAGCATATAATAATCAAGAACCATATTTTCTTACAGTGCGTTAAAAATACATTTTTTAATTGAAAAAACAATTTCTTTCATGCATGATTGACTCAAAAACACACTTGCTCGGACACCGAAACCAAAACGTCGAATCAAACAACTGAAATGGGTTAAAAAATGGCCAAGTTCTACGGACCGGAATTTTGTTCGTCTATATTTATAAAACAGTATAGAGCAATGTGAGTAATCACTTTCCAGCATAATAATTTAGCGCCATTTCTAACCATTTGTTTATTTTTCATCTCTTACTTTTTTAATATAATTCTCGGATTCAAATCCCTAACCATAATTGTTAACAATGTGTTACAAATATTTCACAAATAATTGTTAATAATAAAACTCAAACAGAGATATGAACAGAATATTTTGCTGCAGAGTAGCACCTATCAGGACTATTGGTACCATCTCTTGCTCCAAAACAGATTAAAGTTTCTTCTAACATTTGTACCTGTTATCTCCAAGTATTTAGTTTTGGAACTTAGTACTTGCTTGTAGGACTTCCATTATAGGTATCCCTCATTGGAAGTCTATGGTACATGTTTCATTGAAGGCACATTACTCTGCCGGCTGCAGAGGGCAGGCGAAAGAGTATCAATTACAGAAGACATTAATCAAGCTGTGTCTTCCTTTGAAACAAGCTTTAGTTTGTCGTCTTTCTTGCTAATAGGCAAACTTTTATCTAGAGGGCGCGTAGAATTCGAAATAAACCCGTATTTGGTGCAGAAATGTGCCAGATTTGAAGGAGGTAGAGCCTTGATCTGGCGAGGCATATTCATTAGTGGGCTTGTCATATCCTTAAAAAGGAGTCTCTGACAATTCAGAAAATTCAGTTCTTACGCTTTTTGTAGTCCATCTTCACTGGAACGACTAGAGCAATTTCATTTTAATTCTTGAATTCAGTGATTACGATCCTTTTTTTTTTTTTTTGTATCAACACTCCTGTTCTTCGATTTAGCACTCACCATCTTGACTTGTTCAGGACACGGATTATTGGTTAATAAAAAAACAAACCTGAATTTTCTTCCGGGAAACTTATTTTACGTGCCCCAGTCACCATTAACGAGCACGGAGGATTTTTAACCAAATTTTTAAGGTATTTTTTTAAAAAGTTTGATAGTACTTTATGGTGTTTTTGTTCAGGAGCTGTACTTATTGGAGACCATTGTTCCCATTGGGCTGAATTGTCTTTCTGTGTTAAAACTGCTGAAGAAAAACATAATTGAAATTTAAATTTTCACATGGAATTAATTTTTCTTATTTTTATGAGTCTTCTGGTGAATGTGCAAAAGTTAAAGCCAATTGAATCATATGAATGAGCGAGATATTAAGCCATGAACGAACCTTAGGGTGGCGTTATTTGGCGCACTAACCTGATCAGTATCAGTTGTGTAAGTGTATTCTTCATTTTAAAAGAAAAAATTCAGAAAAAAAATTTTTTCTTCAAAATAGACTGATTGATACAATGGACGTCGAAATAAATTTCCAATGAAATCTTAGTAATGATTATAATACTTTCAAGTCTTTGAACTGATTGGTTTTTTATTTAGATGAAGAAAGTAGAAAAATTATATTGCTAGTTTTTATGAAAAAAATATGCATGTGGACTCCATGGAACTATACTTGCGGCGGAGGCGCTACCCTGCCCCATCTGGCAACCCGAGCACCACTTTTGGCAGCCCGCACACCACCTGATCCCCCGAAGAAAAGCGCTGATCCCCCTTCTCCGGGGCGGACACATTGCGCGGGGACTCCTGTCTGCCCTCCGAGGGGATTTACAGGTGGTCTTCATTTCCCGAGGATTTACTGGCAGAGAGGAAGAAAGAAGAAACGGAAAATCCTCGGCCCAGAAACCTCCGCTATCAGCTACCGCGCATGCCCCCTCGCTACGCAAGGGAAAAAAGTTTCTGTTTACTCTCCTGTGGCAAAGTTCTACAGACCCAGACCGCCATTTTGTACCTACATATTTATAACAGTAATAAGCAATTATAAGTGATCCCTTTCATGATTTCATAATTTTACACTATTTTTAACCACTTATTGATCGGTATCTCTCTCTCTCTTATTATAGTTCCCGAATTCAAAGCTCTAACACTTGTTTGCAAAATTTTATAAATATTTCTCGAATCATACATCTACTTTATAAAATATAGACAGTGATCTGTTATCAATATATATATTTACCCATGAGTCGCTGAAATAATTTATACCTATCTATATTTTTTTTTTACACATTCTCACATTTTTGAAAATTTCTGAAAGATTCTGTTCTCAAGCAATAATGCCGCAGATGTACTTTACTAATTTTTAAAGATGAATTTATATTACTGCAGCAAGTAATGGTAAATTGCAATTAATTTTTCAGTACATTAATGTTAGCATATCTTAAAATTAAGCTTTTTGAAGCTTTGAAGCAAAAAAAACATAATTCTAAGTGCTCATCTCTTACGCAATAAATGATTAACATAAATGAACTAGTATATTTTTAAAAGATTTAATTTTTACTAGATAAACACCCGTATATTTGTCATGAGATCATAACTACTTTGCAGATAAAATAGTAAAATTTTTCGCACTTCGAAGCTTCTTCCTCCTCCTCAAGGATTAGATCAAAGGTCTGTTCCAGCTTCTTGGTCAAACCAGCACTGGAACAGGCCTTTGGCCCATTAGCAAGCAAAAATGCAGTTTATTGGGCGTTATCTTCAATCTTAGGGGTTTGGATTTTGAAAGAGGGGGGGGGGGGGGATTTGTTTGCAATGGCGCATCCGCATAAAATCGAAACCCATCCACTTAAACTAAAACAGTAAAAGTGTCAAATCTTAAACCGCGTGTAATAAAATAAAAGTAAAATAAACTCGCGTTAAATGAGAGTCTACTTTATTTTATTTTAAGATCACATAAGCAAATTTGCTTGAATATTTTTAGTCAAATACGGATGAAAATGTTGTAGTATGCTTATCACAGCAGTATTTCGGTAAGACTTCTCAGATTTCCTTCCTCAGATCCTTCTTTTTTCCTTTTTGTGCAGAATATATCATTAGCGTTATACTCCGCTTATTATAAAATATAGTAGGCTTTCTCTTTAAAAAGAAATTCAACTATCGAAATAACCTGCCGTTGGTTAAAAAAAAATCTTTGTACGACAGTAAAATTAATAAATTTAAAGAAAATTGCTTTCAAAACTTTTGTACATCAACATCCTCTTTGATGCTCTGTTGGAAAAAAACTCCCAAAATTAAACACGTTAAGACGCACGCGTGAGTTGATAAATAGATTCCAGTTTGGAGACGAATTCGGTAAGGAAAACTCAAAACTAAACTTCGGAAACTTGAGTTGAGTGAAAAAAATTAAAGAATCAGGTTTAAGAACTTAGTTTTGGCGAATTAAAGCTAAATAATCAACTTCGGAAACTTTATTTTGGTATAATCAAACGAAATAGAGAACGCGATGAGCACGTGGAGAAATGTGGGACAAAGTGAAGTAACGAAATATTTGTCTGATTTTTGCGCTACCTATCCGTTAATATTTTAACTATGTAGTAATACATGTAATCTATTCCAGTCAGGAAAGGTTAACTTTTAAGATTAAAGCATATCATAAACATGCAATTTTCAAAAATTGATACTTATATTGCAACGTTTTGTTGTAAGTAAAAAGTTAATTTTCTTAGTATAAAGTGATAAATTACTCGTTATTAGCATTTTAAATATTAATTGAGACCTTCTGATACTCGGTGCTTATTTAGTTAATATTTAGCTTATGTGTATTTTTTATGTTATGTGCAACTAGCCAAGTGCAATGCGGAGCAATGTGGATGTGGCAAAGTGAAGTAGTTCATTTCGAGTCATTCAATAATTTGCTGAAGTGCTTTCGTATAAATTTATTAACTAAATCAATTTCCTTCCTTCAGTTAATAATTTGTTCATTTATTCATTCATTCACTTATATTCCTATTCAGTCACTATTTTTTTCTCATTTACGAATTGATTAATTTATTTATTTATTCGTTCAGTGTTTCATTATGTATTCTTTTATGCATTCAATCTTTTATTTGACCATTCATTTGATCAAAAATATTTTTAATAATCAAATAGAAAATTTTTCATTAAAAAGATATTTTGTTTTTCACTTTGTCCCATGAAAAAATATATGCACAATTTTTCGAAGGTACAAACTACTGCCAAAAATGAAAAATATAATATTTCAATGAAAGTTTTATAAAATAAAATACATTCTTCTTTCGTCGTGTACTGTAATTTTTAAAACCGATTTTCAATTCGTTTATTTAAAAAAAGGTAAGTTATCTTATCTATTTCACTTTTTGTCTCCGATTCTCCTACTTCATTTCTGAGCCCATAATGGGAAAATATGTATTATTATTTTCGGGAAAACGGTAATTTAAGCAATGTCAGTTGATTTTTAGGTTTTTGTTATAGTTTTAATATTTTAAAATAATGGCTATACATTTAAATATTAGTTATTTATTTAATTTCTTCATTTGGCTGCTACAGACTTCATCAAATGCTATTTGTTGCACAAAAACACAAATAAAATTATGAGGTTTCTAAAAAATAATGAATGGATTGCTAAGCGTTTTTAGCAGAAATTAATGTTTCCTTGAAATTTGAAAAGCTATTCTGTTTTCTTATAAGAAGAGAAAATACTTGAAAAATATACAGAGCCGTTCACGGTCGTTATACTACTTTCAAATACTATTTCGAATTATTTTCACAAATGTGAAAACTAACCAGTTTAAATAGTCAATGTCACATTACTGATCAATGCGTCCTGGAAGTACAGGGAAAAGAAGAAAAAAAAAATACATTTTCAGTATTCTAATGCCAACTAATAATAGTTGTCAGTAAGTACTCATGGCCTAACTGCTGAGTAGGACGATTTTTTCTTTTATTTATTTCGCTTTTCTTCTGCTTACTTAAAGTTGGGGATGCTCTGCACCTCAACAAATATTTTGAGTCAGAGCTTGAATACTGTAGCACCCATGAAGTCGGTACTCCTGATTCACAGTGTATGTTTGTTTGTATTTATAAGGTTCAACAACAGGGGGTAAGGTTTGACAATAATATACTGCATTGGCAATTCGGTGAATTCAACTGAAACTGAAGAGAAGCTCATTTTTAATTCCAGTATAAACAGGTGGCTTAAAATTGCATATGAGCTCCCGTTAGCTGAGCTTCTGTACTTGCTTTCAATTTTTTGCAAATTTTAACATTATAGGCAAAATTTAGACTATTTGTGCGCAAAAATAAGTAGTGGAGACTGTAAAGCTCCTGCATTTCTTTTGGTAGGAATCAAACCCTAAGTATGAAGATGGTAAAAAAACTACAAAAGCCTCTGTTTCCCAGAAAAATGATTATTTTGGGGTTTTTTTTTTTTTAAATCTTTATAATCATCATATTCTTCTTCTTTGATGATACATGAAAATAACAACACATTTTTTAACTCGATCTACTAAAAAGAATTAAGTTTGAACAACTCAGCATTTTGTGTATGCTCAGTAAGATGAGAAATAGAGACGAAAGTTTAATGCCAATGTTATCGTAATTACAGCATTTTTTTCAGTAAAAAAAAATTATGCTACATTTTTAAACAATATAGCTCATTTCAAATTTTTCATCAGGAAAATATAAACCTCTTTATTCTTTTTTTCTATTTCCATTTACATACCCTTGATATAATGAAAATTTATAATTTTTTCTGTTCATACATATTCAAACAATACCAACCAAAATGGTGGCTTAGAGTGGACTTGCACAAAACGTTCAGGGGCACACAGTCCTTTTTTTTTTTTTTCTTTCGATTTTTTCCCCTACTGATATATACACATTAAAAATATATTTATCCGTATGTTTTTAAAAGCAGGGGTCCGCTTTTTGTATCGTCTTCATGAAAGATATTTTCCGCGAATGTTTCTTTCCATCTTTTTTTTTCTTTACCTAACTTTTTTTACCCTATTTTGTTTGGCTACAAATATCCTTTCCCTGCTTTCTCCCGATAAAAAATGCTGACCAGAGTTGCACAAAATCTCTTCAAAGCTGAATTTTCCAAGCAACTTTCCGATTAGAGAGTTATGGGTGCATACATGTGTGTCTGAAAACACATTCAATTGGAACTTTATGACAGTCGCTTATGGAAAATGTTTTTTAAGTAAAAATGATATGTTTCGGATATGAGTGATGCAAGGAAGAAGCTTGGCAGCATAGAATAATTTACCATTTGCTCATAAAGTGTTATATTACATTTATGCGAAAACATTAATCGCGATTACATAATACCTACTTATCCTCAAATGCTTGGCCGCAAAGAATAATTTGCCATTCAATCATATGTAAAATGTTACATGTTGCATATTTATGCTAATTATTTAATCGCAACTACATAATGCCTACATTTTCTCCAATGTTTGGCCGCATAGAGTAGTTTACCATTTGGTTATAGAATGTTACTCATTTGTAGTAATAGGAAAGTTTTCGATTTTTCAATTTTATTTTTATATGATAGAGTAACATGTATGAACATCATAGGTGAAAAAAATTTTGCGATACGATAAGTAGTTTTTTTTTAATTAATTTTTAAAGTTCAAGCGCTTGTGACGTCAAATGGCATAGAAAGTGACGTCATGCGCTCTTCCGATAGGGGAGAAACCGAAGCACGTGCATTCGACTTCGAAGACGAAACGTAAAAGGCTTATCTCCTCGCATTTAACTCCTCGCGTTTATGGAACATTAAACCTCTCATCCTCTCGGAAATATTCGAATATCATCATTGATGTTACTTGAGGAAGATTATTTAGATTGTGCTTTAACGAATCCGGCCTCCATAGTGTGTTCAAAAGAATTATTGAATTTCTAAAAAATAAAAATATCAGCGCGCTCAAAATGTCCCTAGCGAAAACAAGGGATCTTCGGGGGAAGGCTGCCCATTAGTGCCCTGTGACGTAAGCTCGTGACGTTTCAGAAGAGCGCACTTTTGCGCGTGGATTTTTAAAAATTCATTAAAAATCAATCACGGTGTTTTAAAATTCGGCGATGGTGAATTTTTTAGTTTTGAGGGTCAATTAACAATATCCAATAGCCAAAATATGAACATTTAATAGGTTGCAACTTCCCTATTATTTAATTTCAATTACATAATACCCACCTCTATACTCCAATGTTTGACGTCATATAATAATTTACCATTCGGTCATGCAGTAACATATTAAAGTGAAAAATTTAAGCGCAGTTACCTAATACCCACCTGTCCTTCAATGTTTGGCAGCATACAGCAGTTTAGCATTCGGTCATAGAATGTTGCCCATTAATGTAAAAAATTTACCTGCAATTACATAATACCCATCACCTCTCCTCCAATGTTCGGAAAACATGCACATTTTGATCTTCAGCAATTTCTGCAACTTTGCATTGAATCCTCCACCCCGCCTCCCCATTATTACCATCAGTGACGTAGCGAGATTTTCTGCGTGGTATGGGATTTTATTTGTTTGCGCAACCAAACAGATATATAGATTGACATATAGATAGGAATAAATAAGTACACAGAAGCAGATAGATATGAAAAGGTAGATGCAAATAGATAACTATAAGTCGTTGGAGAGATAATAAAAAATAGATGATAAATATATAGGTAGAAAACTACATAGATAGACAGAATTGGATGAATATATATATATATATATATATATATATATATATATATATATATATATATATATATATATATATATATTTGATACGTATATTTTCATTGACCCTGTACTGTTATAAATTTTATTTCTGTATGGAAGTGGTTATAACCTCTCCATCCCCTCCATCGCTACGCCACTGTCACCATATATTAGACTACTTGATGCTAAATGCTTTAACATGTAATAAAAGAGTCAAAGTCTTTATTGAAATTTATAAAGGCCATCTCATTATCTATTACTTTATACAAACAGTTACGTAATCAGTCAACATTTCCTTACGTGACGCGTACGCTCCACCAGAGAGCATTTCCTCTGTGTGTGAGTTGTGTGTGCGTGTTTTTCTTTCTTTCTTTCTTTCTTTCTTTTTTTGAGGAGACTGTCCATTTGTTAGTTATTACTTGTTTTGACTTGCAATGATTTCTTTATATACATATTTTTTTCTTTCCTTTTCATTCTTACATGTTGTTTGAAAGCTTTTTCAACCCCAATGAACGACCTTTAAGAATTATTCCACATGAAGATGCGTTCATGTTTTGAATACTCTGGCGCACAAATTTTAATTTATTCTTTTTTCTTCATTGCATGAGATTGTTTAACAGCCGTTAGGTACTTTCTCACTGTTTATTTTAAATCTGCAAAAAGTATCTCCTTTTACAATTTACAATTTTTATGCAATTTTATAATATAGTTCGTAGCCAGAATTTTGAAAATTTACTCGAAGAAAAAGGCTTACCTTTCAGTATAACTACAGTTTAATGGGAAAACCAAGATATTTACACGTACTTGATATCATTTCATGATTAACTTAAAAAGAGTAAACTAGAAACATCGCCTATCTTAAAATACTCCACATCCACTATTTAAACAATTTCCCCCCTCTGAGCAACTCTTTTATTGTACGGTGCAGTGGCGGTTAGTTTGGGGGTAGCAGCGACTGCATCTTACATCTATTTTATCTATCAAAGTATATAAAAAATCCATAGGTTCTTTGTCAATTTGTGCATTCAGAAAAATAAATAAATAAATAAACTTGGAAAAATCAGTAGCTTTTGCAGATTTGAAGTCACCACATCCGAATTACCTAAAATGAAATATTTGTATAAATGCAACAAAAGTTTTATATGCTGGAGCTAAGTTTCATCTAGCTCATTTTTAAGGGTAAGTAATGGTCAAAAAAATTTTGAGAGAAAGCTATAAAATATTTTGCATTTATAGGTTAAAAAACATTTTACACTGATAAATCATGAAGAAATCGTCATTCCAAAAGAAAAAAAATCTAATAATAATTTCTTCCGTTTGCTTCAGGAGGAACCCTTTGTTTATCCGTAAATAAAATTAATGAAAATCATCGCAAAACTCACTTGTCAAATTGAGAGAACTACTTTGTAAACTATAAAATCTTTAGCATTTATCGATTTAAAAAAACATTTTCCACTGATAAATGATGAAGAAATCGTCATTCAGAAGGAAAAAAAAAGGAAAATTTATATTAGTAATTGCTTCAGGAGGAGGAAACCTTTGTTATCTGTAAATAAAGTTAATGAAAATTATTCCAAAACTCGCTTGTCAAATTTGTGGCAGAACTACGCTGTCAACGAACTTACCAAAAAGAAAAAAACAAAACATAACAGTCTACGCTTTAACATTAAAATTTATCCATAATCTGCTGGCACCGATTCATAGCTTTATGCGTAAGCGAGCTCCCCCTGGCGACCGTTTGGCGGTCTTCCGCCGTGATTATTAGGTTACGCCGCGTGCCGGCAATTAATTTCCAAGAGTACACAAACTAAGTGGTCAACCATTAATTGCGAGAGGCCGCCATTGTTTCCATCCGGCTATAATGGAAAAAAGAACAAAGGACCTGCAGAAGGAGAGGGGCAAAACACGATTAGGGTCGAGGAAAAAAATAAATGTAGAGTTGGTTACATTTATAGCACGGGACAGAGTGTGTGGCTCGGATGATAGCTCCCATTGTACTTCAGTCGATTATTCAAAAGATTTTTTTTTTTCATTTAACTTCTACAGATTGTGTCAGGAAATTAGTAGAAGAGAATAACTGTAATTAAAGGACATACTTAAGACTTCGGGAGAATCGGGGAGGGAAAAAAATGGAAAATTCAAAAGAGGAGGATAGAAGAACTTTGAAATCTTAATTCCTTTTCATTATTTAATTTTGTTAGCTAGTTACTTAAAATGGGGAGTTAATTCAATTTCACAGACTTTCCATAAATTCTCTCTGCTGTCGGAGTAACATTCCAATTTAGGAAGAAGTTTGTGTTGCACACTTAGATAAATTATCAGATTATCTCAAAAATAAAACAATGTTTTATGCAAATTTTTACAATAAAATGTTGTGCAATGTACTTTTCTTAGAATTACTTTTGAAGTATCAATATTAAACGAAGAAAAACATGTAAAACACGTTTTCATTTTTAAAAAAAGTATAAAAAACAAGGCCCTTTTCCTGATTACTGTAAGATCAAATTTAGCTGTAACTTTTGTTTTTAATATTAAACAGTAAAATTTACTTTGAACAATTAAAGTTTTTTTTTACGTTAATCCGGAAAGGTGGGTTTTAATATTAAATGAAGAAAAATTTTTGAAACACATTTTTACTTCAAGGAAAATTTTCTTTTTTTTTTGCTTGTTTTAATATTAAACGCATATGTGGCGAGCAACTCAAATTGTTCTAAAAAATTTCAATGATTCGAAACACTAGCATTATTATTATTATTATTATTGTTATTATTATTATTATTATTATTGTTATTATTATTATTATTATTATTATTATTATTATTATTATTATTATTTTATTATTACTTTTATTTTTATTTTACTAGAGAGAAGTGTGTTTCAAATATTTTTCTTTACTTGTGATGAAGTTCGGTGAATTTTAAGAGACAAAAAATGTATACTTTGAAGTTAATTTTGAATTTTAATACTACCTAACGCATATGTTATAGCCAAAGGAGATCCTTTCCAAAATTTTGGAATAATTTGACAACAGATAGTTTATTTTATTTGAGAGAAAATGTTTCAAAGGATTTTCTTAACTTAAAATTAACTTCAAACAATTTTAATGGTCGAAAAAGAAAATAGTTGAATCTATTTAATCTAACGAGGTAAAATTTTAGAGAGTAGTATTAAAGCATGTGCAATAAAGAAATGAAATAGTTTCTATACTTTAACGTTCTAAATTTTGCTTCATAAGATTGAAGTAATTTTTTTAATTGAAAATTGCCAAATTCTACTAAATTCAAATACAATGGAACAAATCAAATTTTTAAAAATGTGGTAAAAAGCAATTTATTACTGCATTTGTATCAATTTTTCGAAGTTTTCACCTCTAAAAGTAGTAAATCATCTTCTTGTGGACGCCTAGCAAACTAATGTCTTGCAAAAGAAGCTTCAGAAACAAAGAAAAAAAATGTTGTAGCCCTGCAATTTTTAAAATATTTTTGCTTATCATGAAACATTTATCGATTATTAAACTATTTGCAACTCCAATAAACTATACGGTGCGCTGCAGCCACTGTCTAATGGCGGATGAAAAAGGTAAAACAAACTAATGCCGTAACTTACAACTTGCTTTGACTGTTAGTGAATCACATTAACTTTTCATGGTGTTTGTGGTAAGCTTTCTTTTCCATTCTTCTGAAATAAAATTACACCACAAACTGTCTGAACCCTGTAATTTACCCCAAAGAAAACACGTGGAATGGAATGTTTTGCCTTTTTCAGTAGTATTGTTTATCACCGCAAGATAGAGTATTCGAGTTCTATGGAGTTGCGAACAGATATGGAAATGGCAATCCCCACTAATTCCAAATACAGATTTGAAGAATGAGAAAAGCTAAAATTAAATTGTGTTATTTTTTCAAAACTACATTTTTTAAAAACTTGTTTTCTTTCATTGTTTGTCAAGTTTTAAAACGTTTCTTTTTATGACAGTGGAGAGGATTTTTTGAAAAAAGATATGCGGAAAAATACAAATTAGAATTTAAGACCTATATGCTTAGGACTTCATTGCTGAAAACAGAAGGGCCATCTTCATAAAATATTTCCATACGTAAGCAGTACAAAAATGATGTAGCAGCAGATAATATAAAATATACTAGCTGCGTGCCCGGCGTTGCACGGGCTACCTAAAAAATGAAAGATATATCTAGTTGATGTTTTTGTAGTACTCTGACATCAGTTTCAAACCCGTTAAGATTGATTACGTGAAACTAAAGCATCAAGACTTAATAAATACCATTCAGCATTAATTTAATACCAAGTCATCAGATTTCAATTAAGTTTTAATTAAAATCATTGAAAGCATTTTTTTTTTCTCTGTTTCCTTTAAAGAAATCCAAACAATTTTAATTTAACGTGTTCTTTTGACTATACAAAATGAATTTCAAAAGTAAAAACAGGAAGGAAATAAAAAGTTATTATAATTTTTGAAAATTCTCACCCATGTAAAGGGAAAAAGTTCAACAAAATAAGCATAGTTCGTCGCACATCCTAAATTTACCAAAATATGAGACTGATAATGATAAACTTACACTACAATAAATAAACATAACTAAAAAAATAATTTTCATATGCTGAAAAGAGTTAAGGACTTCGGCTGTAAAAAATATTAAAAAGAAAAGGGGGGGGGGGGGGCAGACAAAAAATAAAGGTTATGTACGAATAGAGCAACCTATCAACCCGGTTGGTTGCTTTGATGACGTCAGTTGATGATGTCTACTGAAACAATTGTTAATATGTTATTTATTAACACAAATGGAAAATGGCAACAGAAAGAAATAAAAATCATTGCTTAGAATAAAAGAGAAACGAAGCTAATTTACAATTAGAATGAATTCGAAGCAATTTACAATCAGAAATAGGGGGTGTCGGAGGTAGTCCTCCGACACCCCCTATTTCTGATTGAATATTATCCTATTCTTACAATTAAATTTACATTGCTAGTACTAAGGTCTGGTAATATGACTACCGCTGCTAAACCAGAAGCTAAATCTCTCTCTATGCATATTAGAACATGCGTTTGGAACAATAGAGGGGCCGCCAAATGCGTGCACCCCCCCCCCCCCTCCTCCAGTTTTTTGTACTAACGACGACCCTGGCTCTAAGCAACTGCCTACTTTGCATACTTCGGAAATTCGGTCCTTTACACGTCAATCCCCAGATAAAAACGAATAGTTTTCCTGATGAATACTACAGTTTACAATTTTTTAAATACATTAAATTCTCCCAGAGAATTTCAGGTTTGAGAGCTATTTTGAAACATGAAGTATTTTAACTCTATTTCAGTAAAGTACGTGTAGATGAAAACTATGGGATAATAGTAACATAGTAACTATGAAATCCGTTTAGCCGTTTTTCAACTGAAATAAAAGACATCTGGACAACCACGTTCTGTCACACGCTGAACAGAATGGCACCCAAGTCCAAATAGATATTAGAACTTAAAAGCAAAAACCAGTTGAAAAAAAAAACCTCCCGAAACTTTTTGAACACTTAGACAAAAAAATCAAAAGTTCCGACCTGAACAACTATTGACTTCGCTTACTTTTACGTTACCTACGTTAGCGACCGATGTATAGAGAGAAACTTCTCCCTTTCGATCACACATACAGTCACTGTAGCTAACTTTGACCAGAACTTCTATTTTCAGTTATCCCACTCAATGTTATCGCGCATATAGGCATAAAACTGAAGAACAACACCCTAAAGTACAGGAGCGTATAAGCCATTAATTTTGGGAGAGTCATAAGTGAAATATTATGAGAAATTTCAATTTTTAAGATTGAAAATATTAAAATACTTATCCACAATGAGCAGTTTTAAACTTATTTTGGGACGGGCTAGGGCTTTATTGGCTCCTCACTTAAATATGTCTTTGCTAAATTAAAGTATTGTGTAGTTATTTGAAAGTAAGAAATAATAACTGCCATTGAAAGTAAATTATTAACCCGATTCAAAGACATCCTGCTCCGTAGAACAACTTTGAGATATGTGAGAAATGTGATGTCAAATAAATTGCTTTACTAAAAGAAATGCAACTTTAGGAGCAGCAAAATGAATTTTCTAAACGTTTATGAACTCCCTATTTTTAATTAATAATATCGCAAATGTTCTATACTTTATTTCATTACATTGAATGTCCCTATGTTGTAGGACGAAAGATTTCAACAACTTCAACTCAACATGCAAGCATAGCTTTTAAACAGTATAGCTTCAAAATTATTGGAGTACAAAGTTATATTTATACAATGCAGTTAATTGGTTTGTAAAATGAATAGCTGAGAAATGATACCTTTCCAGCAGAGTGAATAACTGGTTCTGCTACAATCTATTTTGAAGTAAAAATAGTTAATAAAAAATATGAATGGATACAAAGTTAACCCACATGATTCAAAGTGTTCCTTAAATGTCTGTAATCTTAAAGTCAACAATTGCTTCTCTTTAGCATTGCCTCTTAATTGCCATCTGAATGACGAAACGAGGTTTCAATTTCAAGCCAGCTCCGTCTTTTAGTATCATTAATGATTTTGTGCGCTTCACCAAAAGCAGCAAAAGCAATTTATAAATTACTCAAATCAAGGAATTTTAAAGCGTTCATAGTTAATCAAAAGTCATAAATTTGAATCTATGATGAGATAAAAACAAAATGTTTCGCAGCTAAAAAAAAAAAAAAAAACTCCCATGAGCAATTTAAATGTGTGAATTTGTAATTGTGCTTATGTAAGGGAGTGTGGGGCAAAATGAAATAATTAAGATAACTTACTTTTTTCACAAGGAACAAGTTGGGAACATGCTTTGAATATTTCAAATAAAGAACGATGTAGTTCAAACAGTATTCCTTATTTTTGGTAGTTAATTAGTGCCTTAAAGAAAAAGTGGAAAAATTTCCCTTTGTTTCTCATGGGATAAAATGAAAAACAGAATATTTTTCTAATAAAATATTTTCTTTTTGATTGTTTAAAATATGTTTGGTAAAATAAATGAGTAAATAAAAAAAGAATGAAGAAATGAATAGGAAATGAAACAATAATGAATGAATAAATAAATATATGACAAAATAAACGAGTGAAGAAAATAGTGAATGAATAAGAAAATAAGTGAACGAATGAATAAATAAGTTAATTATTTAACCAAGGAATGTAAATTAATTAATTAATTAATGAATACATAAGTGATTTAACAAATAATTGAATGAGTAAACGAAATGATCTACAGTCGAGTCCCGACTTACGCAAGGGATGCGTTCCAAGACTCCTCGCGTAAGTTGAAATTTCGCGTTGTGAAAAAATATATGTATACAAATTTTTTAGAAGCATATCAAATTCTTTTAGACACTTATAAACACCCCTCAAACTGCTTTGTAGCATTCCTCAACTATACGCTACAGTTTCTTACATAAAGAACTAAACTTTTACTGTATTTAAAAATTAAAAAACTTTTATTCAACATGCAATAATTAAGATGCACAAAATGAATGATCAATGGGAGGGAAAGACATAAAATAAAACAGCACGGCACGCACATTATGTAGTAATAATAAAAGTTGCACTATACAATAGTACTGTACAATAGATATAGTAACAATATTTCTGAGTTAAAAAATCAAGATAATGATGATTTATACTTCATTATCAGATCGTTATTCAGATCTAATATATTTTTAAATACGGTTGCTTTGTCTTTTCTTTTATAACGTTTCAATTTGTGGCAACAGTCCCTTTTCCTCATTCCTTTAATCCACAATACAAGATCAGCTTCCAGTTTCATAATATTTACTTTGCTAAACTGCTCTGCAAGCTTCAATATTGAAAAGAAATTCTGAACTTTTACGGATATCTTTTTGTTTTGAATTTTAATTGTACGTATGGAAGATTCACTCGTACTTATTGTCGCGTTACCGTCGACGTTTTGTAGTTGTTCAAGCATATCGAGAATCTTGGCATCTTATTTTTTTTCCAGAAACTTTCTTTATCTTCCCACCTTCACGAACTTTAGATGAAGGTACCATTATATTTCATCAACTTTAATATGCAGAATGAAAAAATAAATAAAATAAATGAAAGATGCTGAACGGATATTTGATACACTAACGCGACACGTAGACTAGTTTGGCATGGGAACTTTCGTTGTCAGTGTTGCTTAAAGGAATGTCATAGCATTCACAAAATCAATATTTAGTAGCCAATATAAAGCTGATACTTCCTTCCAAAAAAATTCATGTTGTGGACAAAAAATTCGCGTTAGCTCTGAAATTTATTTGTTTGTTTGTTGTGTTATTTGTTGTAAAATTTGTTTTAATTCATGAAAATTTCGCGTGGTAGCCATTTCGCGTAAATCGAATCGCGTTGTGGCGGGAGTCCACTGTATTCACTGCGTGCTCTTGACTAATCGCACAAGACATTTAAAATAAAAATTAGCTTAATATTTAAAAAAAAACACTGCTTAGAACATTAGTCGTTCTCAATTAATATTTTAAACGTTAATAACAAGAACTTATCATTTTATAATAACAAAAAAAATTTTTTGATTAACCACAAAATATTACAATATGAGAATCAATTTTTAAAAATTGCTTGTTTTTTCTTATGCTTTGATTTTTAAAAGTATTTTTTCCTGATTGGAATAGACTACACGTCTTACTGCATAGTAAACTATTACCAACTAGATGGCGCTTAAAACAGAGTAAATATTTCACCATTTCACTTCCCCCTACTATAGAAGCACTATCATCATTAATACTGACTTTTAAATTATCTGTGTGTCAGTGGTGCATTTTAGCTCTGACAAGTACTCTCGGTATTTAAAAATAACATCGACTTAAACAGAAACTGGGAAAAATGCTATGAATATTTTTTTAAGGATCATATGAGGCAGTGAGACGCAAAGGGATGCAAGTGGACATTTTGAAGCTTTGAGTAAAACGCGTTTAAAGATCAGAGAATAGGTTGGTTTTCATTGAAATGTTTTTCTAAATCAAAGCTACTAGCACTATATCTTGCCCCAAGATAGAGGAGGGGTTTACCTACCATTTGTACTGGTTATCTCCAAATTTTTAATTTTGCCACTTGCATCCCTTTGCTTCTCACTGTCTCATGTATAAATTTTACCCTTATTGGTAAGCAAAAGTTCTGTTAAGTAATATCAACTCAACTTTTACTTGTGTCAATTACCTAAATGCTTTCTGCAAGACAAGTCACACAAAAAAAAAATCTTCAACATTCAATGGCAGTTTGTAAAAATCATCAGTGGAACGAAGCACATGTTTCTCAAAACTTTCTCTCAGTCATTCCGATCAGTTGAAAATTTCTCCGAAGGAAAACGTGTTTATTCATATTCTCGCATGAAAATGTTCTTTGTGCGCTTTGTATTCCACTGAATCTGTTTTGCAGCAAATGGAATTTCGTTAGTCCAGGAACTTTAAACAGACAATCTCGTTTAAAAAGATTCCCTGTAAGTCATTCATTATTGGATTCTTTGTAAAGCGCATCAGATGTGAACGACAGGGTCTTCGCTTGGTGACAAACTGTGACTCTAAGAGAAAGAATATTCCTAACATTTTAGACGGGATACAAAGCTTGATAAGGTGATGTTATTTCCTTTCTTTATCTAACGCCCGATAAAATATTTGAAATTAGGAGACAAAAATGTAAAAATAATGAATTTTTCATTTTGCTTTGCTTTGCTGAGTTGTGTAAATAATTGACATTTCAATATCGTGATAATTGGGGACTTGTGCAATGAACATTTACATTACTCATCAGGCAGCACTTTATAATGCCAGTACAATTCTAATTTTCGGGTAATGAACTGAGAAACAATTTTTCGTACATGATTTGTTGACAGACTCCATGTTCCGTCGAGTGACGATTTGCAATACCACCAGGATTGGTTTTTCTTCCAACTGAAATCAGCATTGATTTTGCAGCATTTTGAAATGCCAGTACCATTTAAATTTTCGGGGAATTGGAACTGAATAGGGCTGGTTTTACATTCTACTGAAATTAGCATTGCTTTTGTGTAATTATTTATTAAAACATGAAGGGTGGAGGGTAAGAGCAAGCACTTCTCCCTAGTATATGGTTGCTAAGGAAATGTTCTACAAGAAAAGCTTATTAAAAACAGCCAAACAGTGATCACGGTCCAAGTAAAATGCAGATAAAGTAATTTGAAATGCATCATTTTCGAGTGCATTGCAAATGAAAGGTTTTTTTTTTTTTTGATTTCCCAAAAATTTCTTCTTGGTACAGTTCCTCTATACTTTGCATCCCTCCCCCCTTCCCGAATTCGTAATCATTTCCTAAGTACTAGTGAGGTCTTGTCGGTAAGCCATAGGTGAGTGTTATATGTGTAGGAGCATGGAACAAACTAGGCATTTACATTTGTCTTGTCCAGCCTCCATTACAATTGCACAAATAGTTTAATGCACAGTCCATGCTCCGGTAAACCATTTGAAGATCCTCAAACTCCTCTCGATTCTTTACGCATCAGTTGCAACCCCGCCTCTTTTTACTCAAGGGCTAATAATATCATGCTAAGATGAATCTCATGGGCAAGAACACGTATAAAATTTATATTTTCTAGCTAACACTAGAAAATCTGAAAAATGAACAAAATTTACAAACTAAGAATTGTTATCTCTACTTGGTGCTTATTGCATTAATGCGAAATTTGCAACTGTTTTTAAGAAATCAATTTCTGAATATTTGACTCTATATTATTATCTCTCTATTGCACTGTTAAAAATTTTCCGGAAAATTTACGGTAATTGTTACTGGCATCCATTTTGCCAGTAACTATTACCGTAAAAATCAAATGTTAATGTAAAATTTTACGGTTTCCTCGGTAGGCCACAGCAACCAGTTGGCGCTGGGATCGCTTATTTCTCCGGTATAAATTACCGTAAAAATCAGAGATACGTCGGCGATGCAATTTTACAGTAACAATTACCAGAAAATCTTCCTGAATTTTTAACAGTGTGAATATTTGGCTCTTATTACGTCATTTTTAACTCGTAAGATTGAGCATAACGGGTCCCACGTTTCACTTCGTGGGCCATAGGCTCTTCACCACTGCACTAGTACCTGCTTCGAAAGTCATGAAACGTTTGGATAAAAACTGGTGGGAAGAACAGGTTAACATTGAGAGAACATTTTTATAAATCATCTTCATAACAACGAATGCCGCAAACCCTTGTGTTCCGCAATCTTTGTATACTTAAAAGCACACTAACCATAATATTATATCACGAGCTAAAGACAGACTCGGGCATGTAATGGATGAAAACAATATTAATGTTAGTCAGCCCCGACAGCTAAAAATAAGGTATCAGATATCATCCATTAAGTCAATCAAAACTCATTTCAGAGTTCGGGCCAACTAGCACCGCATTTCAATTATGATTCGCGACATTCTAAAGTTAAACTTACATCTGCTATTTATTTTTAAACGCAATACTAAGAAACCGTATTATTTAAAATAGCGTTAGAAAAACTTCTTTAACCGAGGGAGGTCCTTGATAAATTCCCTCAGAATATTTGTCGTTTTTTTTTTTTTTTTTCAAGCAAGCCGTTTACGTCACAAAAAGCTACAAATTTTCCCTCAAGAACTAAAGGGTGTTTTTTTTAGAGATATAGAACTTTAAGTTGGCAACACTGTTGTTTGATATGTGTGCCTTTTTGATAGCTGTCACTTGTTTTGTGTTCAGCGCGTCACAATTGATTTATTGAAAGAAACGTTCGGTGAACGAATAATTTCGCGTAATGGACCCGTGAATTGGCATGCAAGATCATGCGATTTAACACCGCTAGACTACTTTTTGTAGGGCTATATGGAGTCTGGTCTTCACCGATAAGCCACTGACGATTGACGTCTTGGAAGAGAACATTCGCCACCTTATTAGTGACATACGACCTCTCTGCAAAAAGTGAGAAAATTGTACTCTCCGATTAGACTTTCTCCGAGCCAGCCGAGGAGGCTATATGCCAAAAATCATATTTGAATAAAAATGGCAAAGAATCATCTTTCGAATAAAGCAACATTCATGGCAATTTACAACATTTAACTGTGTTTTATTTGAACCTAAAGTTCTCTACCTCTAAAAAAACACCCTTTAGAACTGATATATTGTACCACTGCAGTTCTACTTGTATGCTTGTACACATAGTTTTCCTATGGTTGAAAATTTAAAAGTTACGAGTATTCAATTAATTTGAGAGAAGAGGAAATAAATGTCCTTACTTTTATTAAACTACTTCTTTGCTGTGTTATATATATATATATATATATATATATATATATATATATATATATATATATATATATATATATATATATATATATATATATATATATATATATATATATATATATATATATATATATATATATATATATATATATATATATATATATATATATATATATATATATATATATATATATATATATATTAGTTTAAAAAACAATAATCATAATAAAGTATTTTATATCAGTGCTGAGTTCTAAGCACTGCAATCTATGTTTCTGCCTTTATCTGAAGTACAAAATTATGAAAAGTCTGGAATCATTTTTAGGTCGGTCTCAAAAATAAAATTGTTCCTAAGTTGAAAGTGGTGCGGGACATATCTTGAATCACAGAAGCTTATATTTCTTGAAATAATTCTTCATTAATTTAAGGACTTTAAAAACACATAAATGACACCAAACAATTGCCTTCCTCATTGATAACATTCATTTATTTCTCTTTGAGGTTTTTTTTTCTTAAATATATATTATAATATGTACAAATGTGAAAGTTTCACAGGCGAAGCTCATTTAGTTATTTTCCATCATATTTACATAACACGTAGTTTACAATCATCAAGCTCTCATGCATCATGTAACGCAATTCACAAATAAAAATGGATTTAATATTCACAATATATACATAAATGCTAAAATAGCGCCGTAAGAACATGAAACAGAAATTCCAAAAGAACAAAATATTGGAATGTTTTTCAAGTTCATTGCAATATTTGAGAAATTAAAATTATTTATTCACTTCAGTGGCACACACAGGAATTTTTCAAGGGGGAGGGGGGCAGGTTCAAAAGTCCACTATTCGCATATCTTACTCCAACACGCATATACATATTCTTTTGATTTTATTGATTGTTGGGAACAAAAAAATTTAAAAAAGAACATTGAATGAATAATTAGTATTAATTAATGAAATAAATTTATTTATTAATAACAAACACTTAATTAAAATACCAGTATACACAAGTACGAACGTATTTATTTTTCTCATAATTAAAAAGAAAAATTGCGAAAAAAAAACCGATAGCAAAAATAATTTACGTTCACATACGGCTCGATTTTGCAGGGGAAGAAAGAGGGAAAATGAATTTTATTTTTCATTGATTTGTTTTGCGTATTTACGGGGAGGGGGGGGGGAGGGGGTCCGCCCCAGGTCAAAGTGGAATTACTAGTTTTTGAAAAATATAAAGCTGAAATGTATTTTTAAGACTACAAATTTGAAAATTTCCCCGGGGGGGGGAGGGTAACACCACAAATTCCCACCCCGGGTGTCACTCATGCTAGGTAGGCCACTGCATTATAGTCAATCAAAAAAACTCAAAGGCGATGGGAGGAGTCTGGACCCTCTCCTTCTGTGCGCCACTGATACACTTACTGTAAATATTTCAATAAAAATACTGTTTTTGCATATTAAGGATGAAAGAAGACAAGTTTTGTTTCAAAAGTATTAAAAATAAAGCTGGAGTTTCGAAATTCTCAAAACTTTTTAAATTTTTAGATCTAAAAGTTTTCGGCATATTATTTTTTTTCTTTGATGAACTAATATTTCTAATAAATACTGTCATAATAAAGGAAGTTTTAAAATGTAATTTTTCTTTCAAGCGGCTTCAGTATTAAATCACATACAAAGAATAGGAGTTTCTTTCAGTAATATTCGAAGTTTTTCATGAGCTCTAATGCCGGACTTAGTAGATCAAATTTCTATATGGTATAAAGTACGTAGAAATGCGTGTCCTTGCAAGAACACGGCTTTGCGAGGTTTTTATATCCGATTTTAAATCAATTTTCAAAATGCTTCATGTAAGAGTATGCATTTGTAGTTGAATACTACTAAGTAATGAAGCATTTTGTTCCCGAATAATTCGTTGAAAATGTCTTACTACTATTAGAAAAGTTAACATTCCTAAACTAGTTCATGTACGACGTAAAATATTGTTTGATTTTTCAAAATTATTTACGAATTGTGTGATAACATTACACATGTTAAGACATGTATTATAGAGATCAGGGTAGGCAAGTTTACTGTTTTATAAAAATTTGGAATCAGCAAAAGATTTCAACTTTTCTCAAAATAAGAAAAATTAAAATATCGAAATTTCTACTTCAATGTCTTCTATGAATTTTTTTCCTGATATTATTCAATGTTACGTTTTATTAATAAAAAAAGAAAGTATTGATTTCAAAGCAAAAATAGGATGAAAAACTAACTGTATTCATTGAGTTTAAAGAGCACTTCTTGAAAACTATGTTGTTCTTTGAATGTCTCGCCATTGTTTTTAACAATTCATTTAAATTATTTTCATTTCATGATATCTTACCGAATTATTTTACATATATTCTACAGTTTTATATACATTGAAACTTCTCCATTCTCTCAGATTTAATCAAAATTGCTAATTCACAGAGTCCCGATTACCGGTTTATAGTTCTACAGACATAATTCCCTCTGAAACAAATAAATCAAAGGGTTGACTTGAAATAATGTCTTACATAAATTTCTAAATGTGAGTTCTTTTCTACATTTGCTGAGTCTCACACAAGATCCCCAAGAGAAATGTAGTTCATCTCCAGTTATTCATCGTCCATGCACAAATTCTTACGCAAATTGTCCATTGGTGTAAATTAAAGCAGTTAATAAGGTCTCCAAAGAGCAGGATCTGCGTGTCCGTTTGCCGTGCTGCCAAACACTGTATTGCCGTTCGTTGTTGTGGTGCAGTTCGTTTGCACAATTTGATGTTGTGGAGATTCTGGAGGAGAACTCTCCACGTGAGACATGAGGTTTGCAATCGAAGATGTGGAGCCACCGTGCTCGCTGGATCCTCCATTGCTGGAACTCCTGGATCCTGGAATGTCCTCCTCACTCTTTTGAGGCTCTGGAGATTTCGCGGGCTCTGTCGAATTGTTACTGTGGAGCGAGATGTGAATCGTTGGATGCAATTGGTTGTGGGCTACACTCCCGTATAGTTGCGGATACAGAAGAGAAGTCGGAACGACAGGTGGATTTAGATACATGCCACCAGAGGGACCAGAGCCACCGTTGTTGTTGTAGTAGGCAGGAGAGGGCAAAGCGAGCGAATATGGGTGCTGTCCGAGATAGGGCTGTGTGCCTGCACTGTTTGAAAGGAGTCCTATCGTCGTGCTGGGCTGCGTCGAGCTGGTGATGGCAGAGTGGAGGCCTTGCCTCAGCTCTGTCAGCCGATCCGAAAGGCAGAGTTGTTCTTGGCTTCCCATGTACCTGGACACCAGGAGAGGTTCGCTTTTGAGGGGGTCACTCAGAGGCGGGAAGGAAGGCGTCGTCACAGCTGAACTGCGGTCGCTCAGAACTGAAACAGAATTAAAGAATACATGTTATTAGGCACAATACATAAAACATTCAGTTATTTAACTTATATAAGTAGACCTTTACTAACTGACTTCTGAGTTATGTACACACGTACATAAATCCTTTCATTTAATATAATGTTGGTCTTTAGGATACTATTTTCAAAACTACAAACTACTTATAGTTTTACAAAGCAGCAAGTTTATTGTAGGTTTGAGATAGCATTCGAAGATAATACTCACGCGGGTATACATGCGTGTGTATACTTGTATATGTGACTGCTTACTTGATTTACCGAGATTTGAATTTCAACTCCTTTTTTTAATTTAATTTTTTATTTTAATCGAATGTTTGATAATATAGTTTTGAATGCATTATGATAACAGGATATGTGTTGAAGCACAAAACACAACGTGTTTATAATAATCACTAAAAGGTTATTGAACATTGAGAGAAATGTACCTGGGTGGTTACTTGAAGTAAAGGCTGCAGGAGGCAGATTGGAAGAGCAGGAATCCTGTGACGAAGGGGAGACACCAGAGAGTGCAGCCGCCTCCAAGGGAGGGTAGGAGGAGAACCCTGCACCTCCTATTGATGAAGCCAAATAAGAGGCATACGGATGTCCATATGCAGACCAGGGAGCTTCTGACAGATGCAAGGAATCTAGAATACATTTCAAAATCAATATTGTGGAAACTAATGAGAAGTTGGTAAGCAATATCATTATGCAACGCACAGTGTATGACTATTAAATAAAACTGTTTTGAATTTTCTTTTGGACATCACTATTGAATACTGTGTTCAAAAACAGTTAAAAGCTTCGGAAAATCTTGATTTTCCTTGAAAAGATGTTTTTTTTTCCCTTTCCTAATCATTGTCTTTTAAATTGTATTTTTTTTTCATCCCATTGATATTTATTTATTTTTGACACAAAGCACAACTGTCAAGTTAAATAGGAAGTTTTTTATTCAACTTTTTTTACTACACTGGAGTAATTGAAAATTTTAAATTTCACTTGTCTTAAACAAATATGATTCAAAGTCTGTGGCTTCAAATTTTGTCATCTTGAATACAAATTATATTTTTCGCAATCACGAGCGTGTCTGCGCATGTATAACATAGACGCCACCGCCCACAAGTGGTCTCGCTTGCGGAGGCCGATAGACAGTGAAGTTCGCAGAGTCCCAGATCCAAAAATCAGATCTACGTCAGCTACGATCAAGGGAGAGTAATAAGCATTTCATGATTGGTCGAAGAAAAAAAAAACTTTTTAAGATTTCTTCAACAAAACTGTGCATACTTTCTTGCTTGTACTTAAATCACTCAAATGCTTTTTGAAAGAGTCATTCAAACTTAAAAATATACAGAGTGTCCGAAAAGTCCTTGACACATTTGAAAAATTAATAGAAAACCAACAAATTGTCGTATAAATTTGCAGTTTGCACCATAATACTTCACAGGTTCAAGAGTTTTTATGACATCGAAAAAAAACGAAAAGGGGAGAAAAGAAGAAGAAAAAAGGCATTTCGCAGCCAGGGTGTCAGTAAATGCTATGCTTGTAATTCTTCGTTTAGTAATTTTCATTCTTTTTTGCGTTTTCCCACGCCAACAAAAACGATTTAAAAGTTACTTTTTAATCGTTTTTGTTGACATGGGAAAACGCTAAAAGGAATGAAAATTACTAAACGAAGAATTACAAGCATAGCATATACTGAAATCCTGACTGCGAAATGCCTTTTTTCTTCTTCTATTTTTCCTCTTTTCTTTTCTTTTTTCGATGTCATAAAAAATTCTTGAACCTGTGAAGTATTATGGTGCAAACCGCAGATTCATACAACAATTCGTTGGTTTTCTATGAATTTTTTTAATGTGTCAAGGACTTTTTGGACACCCTGTATTTTTTTATATTACTAGTTGAAAGTCAAGTTCTTGCAAAAGTATAAGAACTCCCTTTTCAGAGCGGTTTTATCATTTGAAGTTCCACCCAGCTCCATAGTTACAATGTAAATGTGCATAACAGAAACTTGTGCCAAAAATTCAAATCCTTTTCAGATCATTGCGAAGTTATTTTCAACTTTGCACATCCAAAATAAATCTAGCGCCAAATTAAAATTCAGCAAAATCAATCCATAGAAATAATATTCAGAAAACTCGTCGGTCATTTCAAAAGTGAACTCCTCCTTTTCTTTCCTTACAGAATATCTGCAGCCATCAAAAGCGTTTGACAGCCATGGCTGCATTTTATCCCTCCCACCCCAACAAATAGAATTGCTATTTGAACAGCAAGTGACATCATTTTAGCTGACGGTCATTTCCAATTTGATGTGCGGTTTTCTTCTGAAGGAAGAGCAACGATTAAAAAAAAAACAATAGGAAAAAAAACTGGTAAAACAAGCAAAATACGGAGCAATTTTTAAAGAACAATCCTTTTTTATGACGGTTGCCATCGAACGGCCTTTCCTACCTCTCTGCGCCCCAAGAAAAAGGACTGGTGTAATAAAAACAGAAAGCATTCGGAAAATGGAAGGGAGGGGGTGGAAATGAAGTGGAATAATCGTTTAGTGAGCGAGGGACGGCGCTCTTCTGGATTCGTCGTGACACCCGACAGCCACTCGATTAGACTATGGAAAAGATGGATGCAAAGAAACAAGGAAGCTGCTGCGCCGCTTTTATTTCTGAATTTTGATGCTGTAGTGTACTAAAACAGCAAATATATGGGAATTTTATTTGCTTTTTAATGATTTGTTGCTGTTATTATTTGTATTTATGTACTATGTAATTGACACTGATCAAAGTTTTGAAGGTGTACTGAATTCACTTACGAATTCATATTTTTGATTCAAATTTTAGTTTTTTTCCTGTCTTGCACATTGTATTCTCCTTTGTAGCACTAAAATTTTCATGTTCTTTCTTTTCGCTTGTTTCTATGAGCATCCAGACCAAACAGTCCCAACAACTTAAGGCAAAAATTTGACACCAGCCTCCACCGATCGATGGTAGCCCTAATTTATCTCCACCTCCACACTTGAGGTCAATATTGAAGGGGAGAGAATTTTTGTAGTACCCTAACACTCAAGTTACTGTCTGACCACCGATGAGATGGAAAGGCTTAACACCCGTTTTACTGACGAAAATAGACGCATCTATCACTTTTCAGGGATGCCAACTTGATGTGTGTTGCTCTCTAAATTAGGTAGATTCTCATTGAAATAAACGAGACACGTGTATAAAAATTTTGCTTTTCCCCCAGGCATAGTAGCTGCTAACGACAGACTGCCGGACTTTTGGGGATTTGCAGTAACGAGCCTTGAACCCAGAATCTTCCATTCCATATTTCATTTTGGTAAAACCGAAGCAAAAGCTCTCACTTTTCCTCATTTCTCTTAGACGCTGTAAAACTTCTGTATTTCTAAGTGCATATTTTGCCTGGGTGTGAGTAGGTTTCATGTCATTGATCGCACCAAGTAAAGTGGTAATAAAAACAGCCAAAGAAATATTAGTTCGTGCGAGTTCAGTTCTCTGAGGAACAAAAAATAAGTTTCTTGTGCGTTTTCATCCAAAAATCAAAATTGAAATCAAATCTACTTCAAACGTTCTGCCTCTGTCTTTAAATGCATAAAGTGTTTTTTTTTTTTTTCAATCGCTATCTTTTCACTTACATACTATCTATTCTGTATAAATGTAATGGTATTTTCGAAATGCAAGAAAGTCGAGGTCGTTATTTTTACATCATGTCAACATAGCGACTGACTACGCTCCCAGTTTTATTTATATTTATGATTATGTTTCCCCATTTAAAAAAATAAATAAATATCTAAAAAACCTTTTCTCTTATAGTGTGGTGCAAGTCGCACATTGGCTGAAATGTTGCTCAAGATTTTGTCGAGTTTGATTTATATATAAACTTTCTTCAAAAGTGTGCATTAAAAGGAACAATGAATGGATATTTAATCTTATCATTTTAATTTTATTAATTGCAATGTCATCATAAATAAAAAGTCTTATTTTTCAAAAACGAATGCACGTAAGTGCCAGACATTGCTATAAAAAAAAACCATCCACAAAAAATCCAACCATTCACCTATTTTTTCTTTCAAAAGAGCTGGATTTGCAAGAAATGGGATGGCGGGAGAAAAAATGGAATGAAACCGAGAGAGTCGCCTGAAGATGATTGTTTTGCCAATATTCTGCATTCAGGCTGATGGGCCGCGTTTCTAGCCTGTGGTTAACCAGCTCCTGATAAATGTCCACCGCTTAGGAGCCCTCCCACTCTGTCTCTCTTTTGCCTTCAACCTCCTCCAGAGGAAAAAAAGGAGAAATAATCTTGCTGTGAGGAGTAGATGGTACGCCATAAAGGTGTAATTGGCATCCGCCGTTACAGAACATTTGTTTCCACACACTTCGCGTCTTCTTCATTATATTTGCCATTTATCTAGGTAATCCGATCGTTCGCTCTTGTGACTCGTCTCTCCCTTCCTCCCCCGCACCACTGACACGAAGAGTGCACCTGAGGGCAAAAGGCACAAGCGTGCTTCGGTTTTACTTTATGGGCAGAGAAAGTAAGCAAATTTTTCCTCTGAAGCTTTTTTTTTTGCTGTTTTACTTATTGTTGAAATTAATCCAAATCCAGATTGACGGCAGTCAATTATGACGAATTAAAATTTCGAAACTCATTCCATTTAATCATTATCGAAGTTTCTCCATCTCCGTTAATGAAGTGTGATTTTCATTTGAAGTTCCTATTAGAGCGCGCTTAGAAAGAAAATGCAAAAACTTAACTTATTGCCAGGAATTGGGATTTTAAATAGCAACTGCACTTGAGAAATTTCATTACAACCTGCATTTGACCAATATCTGGGCTGATCCCGTTTTGCATCTGATGAGTAGCAGGTCCAAAACTCTACCTGCAATGATATTCTTGTTTTCACCTTTCAAAGGAATTTTCTAATCTCGGTGTTAAAGTATCTGTAATCAGCCGACTGTTTGGTCAATATAAACGGATTCTTAATAAAACTGAAATTTCATTCGTGATTAAGTTTTATGGGTACAACAATTTAAGATATAAGAGTTTGCATAAGAGGATATTCGTCATTGGGTATACCATGTTAATAAACAACTCACGAACTACTCGTGCATGATATGAATGAAAGCTAATGAGGGCAGGATCAAACGTGTAATGGCATGCCATAAAACTCATACCACTTATTGTGTTGAATAATTACATCTTCTCTTTAAGTCCAGTGTAACATTACCAGTGGTTGTACTGACAGCAGTGAAATATAGTTTTAAGAACTCTTTACACTGAATTATGAAATTGATAGCAACTTGAAAGAAAGTGGCAAATAATACAGAAAATCTCCAGTCGAGAAAGGACTTGGCATTTTATGACTCCAGTGGTGGTGGTGGTCAAAATGACTCGTTTATAGACAAAAAAATTCGTAATTTTTCTTTCGTGTATTGCGCAGTGATTTGCCTAACAGTGGAATCGTTTCGAGCACACCAGCACACGGCCCCCAGGAAGTGATTAAAAGTTGAGCAAATTGTAAACCACCACACAGAATAACTGCTCTCATTGCAGCAAAAAGTTGCCTCCCAATTTTTTTTTTTTTTTTTCGGAAAAAGATCTCCAAGTGATCTTTGCTGGAAGATGGAGAGCAAGGGTGTCTAACCGGGCAGGATGGCAAAAACTTATTGAGACTGCCTTGTCCTTTCTTGGGCTGCAAAGCCGAAGACAAAACAACACCGCTATTTTCAACATAATTTTTATTACGCTTCAATTCGATTAGATATGTTTCATTTAAGTGTCATGATGTAGATTCCCTAATTAGTAAGAAATAATTGAATAACGCTTAGAGCCATATTAACATTTCTAGCAATCCCAGCGGATCTAATAATATGGCACAACTCTAGTTTCTTTTCTTTGTATTCATTCGTAATTTTATCGACAGCAAGTGAAGAAGTAAAATAATCACCTTGTGCGTTGCCGAGTCGTCGGGGCATTTCGATGGCCCAGTGTTCGAAGGCTCCTTTTCGTCTTAGGTGCTCCCACTCACGGAGAGGATCCGGGGCGAAGCGAGGATCCAGGTAGGGTGGCGGGCGGTGACCGAATGCTGTTGCAAACGCCCTCAACTGCTGTTGTTGTCCTGAAATACACAAAGAAATACGAATTCGTAAAAAAATATGAACAGTTATACGATGGAAAATTCGGCAAGTTGCCGTGATCAACAAAAATTTTTTATGAGCAGTTCTATGTGTTAAAATTCGTTTAAGAAGTTAAACTCTTTTGATAGATAAAAAACTGCCGTTCTTAAAAAAAAAAAAAAAAAAAAAAAAAAAAAAAAAAACATTACCTTAATTAGTTGAAAATTGTTACATTGTAATGATCAAGTAAATTGAAAAGATCATCAATCTTGAACAATAGTAATAGCAAACCAAAGTAAGCTAAAAATATATGCTACATAAGATTCAATCACAAGTTGGCGACATTTTCCTTCTAAGATAACTAATGCTGACGAAACTCCTATCAAAAGCTTCTAAGTGCAAAAGTTACGTGTTGCACAAACTCACACCATCTCATTCTGGCAAACTTTGCACGCTTCTCAAGCAATAGAAACAGTACCAAGTGGGGGAAAATTGAATTAGGTAATTACGAGTATTAGTATTGAAAACTGCAACTGTAGTATGGAAAACTGCCTGCTAAAAATACTGAATGAACATGCAGCGTTATAAATATTTATTTTGAAGTTATATGCTATATCTTAAATTGAAAGCAGAAATTGAAAAATACCCTTGAACCATTACTGTAACCAAAGGGTTTTGGAAACTCAGTCATGCAATTTTTTTTTTAAAAAATCATTAATTTCACTGTTTAAATTACGCACACAAGAAATATTATAAAGAAGAATCTTTTTTTTATGAGCAATAATGATGTAACTGCAGTATGCACCAGTTTGTTGATAAATGCTGCTACTGACAGTCAGTTATAGCAAGAAATGAGCACTTTAAAAACGCTCGATTATTACTTGTGACAGATTTATAATTGCTTCCAACGATGACAAGCACCAACTTTGCACATAGCTCAGAACTTATTAATGCCGACTCGTGTATAAAGCAATATGATTCCCCCTATGTCCAGCTTTCATTTCAGTTTTAGCACCACCCTGTCAAAACTCCACTCCTCAAAATCAATTCTCCCCCTTTCATAGACAGCACAATAGTATTCCGGCCAACCGAACTTCTCTTTTCAAAGCCTCGGTGAAGAATGATGCCGGTGATGAGTCATCTTCTATTCTAACTCCCCCATTGAGGGTTTCATTCATTCAACAATCCGTCCAGGGCCCTCACCGCAGATCAATACCGCACCTCCACTGAAATGCGTACAACCATGAACCGAGCTGAATTTTATAGAAACAAAGCGATGGTAAATATCCAAGTTAAAACCCTTAATCGGGATGAAAGTACGAGTGTTTTATGAGGGTTCTCTTTTTCTCGCTCTGACTCGTTATCGCTAATTCATTATTGAAATTTAGAATCTTCGTAACGTATCCTTTACATAAACGTCAAGAAATTGAAAGTCTTAGCCAATCAGCATAACTGTATAAAATGAGAAATATACATTAGATGAAAAAATACAGGGTGATTCTAAATTTTTATTATAAATATAGAGAGGTGATGCTACCCATCAAGACGATCAATGATTAAAAGGACCATTGGATCGCAATCCATTCTAAGAGGCAATAAAGAGGAATGTTAGAATTCTAACCTGAACTTACAACAGTGCTTTGAAAGCGAATGAACGATACCAAAAGCAAAATTAACTAAAAACCAAATCAAAAACGAAACAAACTCTTAATTTTAAAAATAAACGAATACAACTTTGTGTGAAATGAACGTAAACCAAAATGCATTCGTTATTTCTAAGAATAAGCATCGTTATTGAATAGAAACATTACAAATACATAGAAGTGGTTGTATTTGAAGTAGGATTACTGAATTTTTAATTTAATTTCTAATTCAGCTCTAACCAGGGCTGCCAAGAGATAAGGCAGGCCCTTTGTCAGTTTGGTCACCTCAGCAAAAAACTATGAAACTTATATTACTTCTACTCCAAGGCCCCTACTTTCCGCCTAGGCCGGCATGGCCTCTGGTTTACCGCGGCTGTAACTCTAAAATTAATACAGATAAGACTATGTTGAGGCTATGAGTGAGCTATTGAAAAGTAATTATTCCAACTGTTTTAAAGTTCGTCAATTTTCGAACAAATTTCCATCTTATGAAGTGAAACGCAGTCTTTAAAAAACTAGAAATCGGCATGCTATATTTCAAAGCAGTGAAAAACAAACTTAAAATAGAAATTTAAAAAAGAACTGAATTGAATTTCAGGAAAATCACTTCAAGGTACTCTTCCATGCTCTAAGCTTTAATTTGCTCCAAATATCAGGGAAACCCGTTTATCGGTCTTTCCCCTATGTGAGTCACAAACATAGAGACATACTTTCTGTTTCATGATTAGTAAACATAAAGCTAAAGATTTACGTCTGGACAGTAAATACGGTGAATAAGTTTATCCTCAAAAACTGAAACAAATCCATCAAACATGAAATCAATATTGTTATTTTTATCGTTACCAACTAAAATATTTCACATACACCATTAGACATTTGATTATCATCGAGTCAAAAGCAAATCTGGGAAACGCTCCCGCCCCCTCCCCTTCTGATTGCTTAAAAATAATCTTTTGGCAGCCCCTTTTGGAATCGTGCACCACTGAGTGCGATCTAAAAGACTTGACTAACCGTTTTTTCATAGAGATGCATAAACCCTCTTCTGCCCGGGCATCTTGCAATACTGACAGAAAATCCATGGTCGTGAAAGATGATTCGATGCCAGCAAATGTTATTTAAACATGGGATTGCAGAACTAGAACTGAAGGCTACGAGAAAAAGATGGAGCAAGGGAGCCAAAATGAGTCCCGAAGTCGTATGGTTGCAACGCAGAGGCCATTCTAACACCGAGTCCATTATGAAAAGAGAAAAGAAAAGACTGGGGGAGAAAGATTTAAAAAAGTCTTCAAAAGAATGTTGAAAGCAACCCCCGAAGAAGTTTAAGAATGAAGAAGTTAAGGGAATCATTTCCCACTGGCTGGTCTGGAAAAATAGAAAAGAAAATGAATAGAAAAAAAAAGAGAAAAGTATTACTATAATATATCAAGCCCCGACCCCATCGGGGTTAAACCGACGTTCCGAAAACCTAAACCAAATAAATCCCGAGTGACAGAAGATTATGGTTTTGCGGTGAAAGCCAAGAGAAACACGCTGGACGGTCTTACAGCAGTTTTTTTTACTCTCCTTGGTGCTTTTTTTTTTTTTTTTTTTTTGTTTTGTTTATTTGCTACTTTTTCTTTTGCGAAGGAATATTTTCTGGTCTCTTATGGGCAGAGGAAGGCCATCAGACTTATTTCCTCCGAAGCGAAGGGAATTGTCGTAAAGTTCTCCGGCATTTCTCGGGTGCAAGAAATGATCTGCGGATGATGAGGTTTTCTCTAACTGAAGAGGGAGAATGGCTTAGTGTGCTACCATCATGCCTTTTGAAAAGTTTTTGCTTCTTAAAAAATAATGAAGTGAAATAGCCTTTTCAAGAACACAACGAATATGAAATGTATATGTGGGAAAGCGCAATGCAATTTAGTTTCTTAACTTTCATTAGTCAAGTTGGGAAGTGACATTAAAAAAAAAAAAAAAAAAAAAACATTCTCTGCAAAAAAAAAAAAAAAACTCAAATGCTCAAGAACCATTTTTACATTTTAGACAGCTATATATATATAACAAAACGTGCACTAACGTAAATACATTTCATATACAAAGGCGTTTTGGGTAAAAAGATTGCATTTCGGTAAAAATTTTACAATAACCGAAGCAACAATATCAAAACAGATTTAATATATTTTGTATAATTGTTGCCAAATACTTTAGTTTTCTTCATTGATGATATTAAATGGAATACGTGCCATAGAATCAAACAGTTACTCAGAGTAACGCTAAGGTTTCTACCTGTAATTCATTCGAATGAACTAAATTGGAAGATATGATGACGAGGACAAAATTTAATTTTGAAAGTAAACCAAAAGAAAAGAAAATAGTCAGAGCACAGTTGTATCTGAACTATCTCCTATTTAGCAAGCCCACCTAACAAGCCAGTTCTTTTCATTTTAAGTGTACAAAAGCAAAATGATATGCAGAAAAATGTTGCCACAAGTCTTCAAAGCAATTTCTATTGAGATCCAGCACCTTTTTTGTTGGTATGTATCACCTGTAAATCCCTTCACGTTTTAGGAGAAAATGTGAATTTGATTAGTTATTATATCTAATTAAATGAAGAGTAAGTAAACACATTATCTTTTAATGCGGGACAGGTTCGACTGTTATCTATTTTTTCGCAAGTTCTTCCAATGCAATTTTTAACATTTCAAAATGTTCTCATTTTATGAACGTTTAAGCTTTAGTAACTTTCATATTTAGAACATTCATGACTAAATTTCCTGTCCAATAATTTTTACTGTGCGCAAAAGTAATTCGGGGAAGAAATTTCGGTTGAGGAAGAAGTATCTCATACTTCGAAATCATTTTTTAAATGCAGCACCTAGAATCAAATGAGGGTAACTGCCAGAAATATTTTTAAAAAAAAAATAATAACTGGCAGAAGTGGCAGGAGAAACTTTCAATTTTTTGTAGCAAGAGATGGTAATAGTGGCACTCGATTTAATCCAAACTTATAAACGTTCACATGCATCCCTTTGCTTCTTTATGCCTCAAATATGGATTTCATTACTTCATAGACTATTTGTTCACCTATTTTGTCACATTAAATTACATTATATAAAAGAATTGTAACTTGCTACTAGAATGCAATATAAAAATTTAAAACATCTATCGCGTTATCCAGAACAAATAAAGAAAGCCTAAGGCTTTGACCAGGCTCGTCATTTGGCATTTTTCCAGGAGGGGAGGGGAGGTTAAAGGGTATATACTCAATTTATACTATATCGAAAAACAGTAATATCCATGCTAATATGTCTGGAAATACATTCATTTATAAAAGCCAGAGGGGGGGGGGGGATCAATTGCAC
Source organism: Uloborus diversus (assembly GCF_026930045.1). Classification (NCBI taxonomy): domain Eukaryota; kingdom Metazoa; phylum Arthropoda; class Arachnida; order Araneae; family Uloboridae; genus Uloborus; species Uloborus diversus. Next base: position 211,878,705 of record NC_072731.1, on the reverse strand, counting down.
CACCCTGATCCCCTAAATGACGGGTTTGGATTTGACATGAAACAAAATTTTTTTTGCTTTCAGTTGCAAGTGTCAAAACCGGAAGAGGCTTAAGTACATCGCTGATTAAATTATTGGACTAAAACTGTTTTAAAAGCAAATTCTTTATTGATTACATAACTATAGACACATTAACGAACAGTGAAATAATTATGTAATATTTAGTATGCGTTCCCTTGTTCTTGATGAGCATTTTAAGTCTTTTTGGCATACTTTTCACAATTTTTACACCATTTCTTAACTTTTTAAAAAAGGAGGTAAAAAATTGTTTATACTCACTATTATATATACTCACATACACATACTCACTAATTACCGAAAACTAACTTTAAATATAACAGAAAACACTAATAGAAAGAACTAGTGAACTGTTTAAGCTGATGGAGGTTATGTTCCTGGTAGATAGATAAGCAAAGAACATAAACATTGCAGACAGTGCTGCCATTTGCAAACATTAAATTATGCTAAAATAACGTAATAATCAGTGTACAGTATGTACTGTATTTTAACAGTAAAATAAATAGTATTTTAGTACAAATAGTGTACAAAAAACAAAAAAACTCTTTAGTCTAATAATTTGGCCAGCACTGTATTTGGGAATATTTCTCTTCTAAAACAACGAAAGATATTTAGAAACCTGATGGCAAGCTTTGATCAAAACTTCAATGGAGAGTTGGGTTCAAAAGCCGGTAAGGGGTGGCTGGTAATAAGGGGTGCTCCAGAGAGAGGGAAAGAGAGAGAGAGAGAGAGAATCGGCCGTCGTCGTCAGCAAACAACGGCAGTTGCTTTCGAGCGAGCATTGAAAGACACAAAGGAAACCTGCGTGCAATGTCTGGGGTTGACCGAGAGTGCTTTGTTGACGTCAGGCGGTTTTCGGCCGAAGTGCCGGGACCCGCTTTTGTCAGGCGTTTTGAAATGGACGACGAATACGAGTCGTTACGCAGGACGCAATCGATTTCAGCCAGTACTAGAGTACAATTAACCGACTTGAGACACCATTTTAGGTCAGGGAAATTTCTTTTGATGGTAGTTTTTGTTCCCTTCAAAGGATGGCAAGAAAATCGATTATTGGAATGAGAGAAAAATGAAATCATGAGTTAGTTATGGTTTTTAAATTGTCCAAACATCACCAGTAAGGAAGGTAACGGGAGAGTTGACAGCTGCTTTTATGCTGGACGGAAATAAAATTACATATTATTTTAGGCTTGTCCAGTATATCCGAAAAAATCCGAATTAATTGGGACCATAGGTAATATAGATTTTAAAATTGTTCGGATTTTCGAAAATAATCTACAAAATACCATCCAGGAAAACAGTATGCATTTAATCAAATAAAGTGGTCGTGCAATATGTATGTACCTAATAAACAACATGTGCATTTTTGAACAAAAATTAACAATCATTTTTTTTTACTGAACATAAGGAAACTTTTTTAGATCTACATTCTGATTTTTGACGTTCTACTGTATAGTGTATACTACATGACCGATTAAAATGAGGTTAGGAAGTATTGGCTACATCTTATCCAGTAGATGGAAATAATAATTTAACCTTTTTTTTTTTTTTTTGGCAGAAATTGCAGCCCTTTCGTCTCATTCTTTTTGACTCTTCCCTATAAGCACATTTTTACCATCAACTGGGGTTTCTTTTCCTTTTTCGTCCTCATCGTACACATCACTAATGCGTTACTTGACCCCATCGGTTCACTTCCTTTGTAGTTCCAAATTAAATTCCTATAGTCAAAATCAAAGTTAGCTTCTTTTGTTTAACTATTGGGAAGAAACCCCTGCTCTCTGTCGCCCGCCAACACCCAGAACTTAGTCAGATCGTTTCCATCGTTTCCCAAACGAATCTCGTTTTCCGTACAAACCGGCTGGAGTACGGCAACGCGGTCATCGGGAGTTTTAGTGGATTATTTTGCATTTTTATGGATTATATTTGTGTTGGTTTTGTGTAATTTGATCAGTTTTTTTTTTCTCTTTTGTAGTTTAGATTAGAATGTTTGATAGTTTTTCGTGACTTCTATTGATTTATTAGCCAAAGTTTCACATTTTAATGGAACATTTGGAATGGTAGACGGTGGCGCCAAGAGTTTTCAAAACTTGCCATGACCAAGTTGAGGTTACAGTAATATTTTACCCTATCCATTATTTTAATTTGCAGAGGAACTGGTTCTCGGTCAAAACTAAAGTTCTTTATATTATACAACGCTTTGAAATTGAAAGTCAAGTCAAAAATCGCCAACTTCAGTTATGTTTCAAAAGTAACATTCGGTGACAGTATCATAACGTAGAAGTTTCATTAAACCGAACTTTTATTAAGACTTAAAATAATCCGCCAAATACGTTTTAAAAAGTTCCTAAATTACATTTACAATGTCAAGCAATTCTCTAACTTCATTATGCACCACCAGCCTCGCCAAGTGATAAAGTTACCTTAATCCAGCCATATTTTGGTTTTCCGAAACGTAATTTCCCTTTCCAACTCCAACTCAAAAAAAAAAACTTTTAAATTGATTGCTTGAGCAAGGGAAATCCTCGAAATCTGTTGCTTGAAAAGTTTCTAAAGTCGAAAATCTATGGCTCCATGCTTACTTAATTTCAGGTTTAAAACTGACTTGATAACTTCATTGACAATTAACTTCATTAATATTATTACTACAAAGACGCCTGTCAAAGTATGACGAGGGAATATTGCTTCTACTCTTCTACATTTGAACGAAGCAATTGCCTGTTAGGTGAAATTTTGATACTTGAAATTTTAACCCTAACTCCAGTGGATTAAACCTAAATTCCTGTAGATAGCGTTCATAGCTGACCGCTTTTTTGGTTCATTTCCCTGAAATGACACAGTTTTACCAATAAAACAGTTAAGTTGCTGGATCTAGTTCAGCCCAGTCACAATAAAGCTTTTCCCTGCATGTTAAACATTACCAAAAAATATTATCAAATTAACATGCCGTGACGCGAGTTTCATTGTTGAAACACGCGGGTTACTCGATCATCGGCTATTATTTGTTTTATTTCAGGCAATGATTTAAAAGCAGATAATAACAGCGAATTAGAAACAAAGGGCACAGGTTGCGTTTAACTCTCTGATTGGTTATTTAGTGATATCCTTATTGTTATTTCGTTCATGAGGTGCTATGTGAGCGCGTTTATTTGATTTCTCGTCACTAATCCATTCTATATACGACTGTCAGTTTTGAAAAAAAGAAAGCATTTTCTGGTTGCTTCTGTTTACATTTTCAAATATTAAGAGTTGGCAATTTTCAGCCTGTACCCCTTTTTGAAATTTCTTGATACGCCTCCGGACTGAACTTGCATATTCCAACATTGCATCTATGGTAAGATTTGTTCAGAGCTTCACAGAAAGCTATCTCGACAATGAAATAAGTTCGTCTATCGACTTCGTCACAAGCCTTTCAAACTGATTGAGTAACTGTATTATTAACAAAAGACACCGTGACGCTATTACTCCTCAATGGTAAACAATAATAAATATGCAAGAGCCAGTCATTTTCTTTTTCTTTTTTTTTTTTTCAAAGTTTCCCATACTTTTCTCTCCATCACATACATATACCATACCCACACACCTTAGTATATCCAGCAAAATACTCCGCAATTGCACACTTTTATAATCATGTCATCAACCAAAAACCAACTACTCTTTACAATGGCGTCATTCTGCTAGCTTTCAATAATGAAACAATCAAAAGAAAAAATTAATAAAGCCGCTAAGCTCTATTACACGCAATCAATCCCACACAATTTCAGGCAAAAGAGCGCCCCCTCCGCCACCCAGTCGCCCGTCAACCAATGTGGACCAAGAATGGAGGGGCACTACGCAGGCCTGGAACCCACCCCTCTGATCCAAAACGTTCCATTTCCCGAAACTCCCTAATAACATGTTCCCCCCGTTACATACAACAGCTGTCGCACCCAAAGCCATCTGTTCTTTGGATCGAACGTTATGTTGTTGAGAGTAGAACGGCAAAGGAAGGGGCTGGTGGGGGCATCGAATGTAAGGCGGGTTCGAAATCATATTGCACACTACAGCGCCTAAATCTCCTCTCTCTCTCTCTCTCTCTCTCTCAACTTGGAAGGGTTTAGGAAAATTTATTCATTATGAAGGGTGAGAAAAACACTCGAATCTTTCAAAAGCATCGAATCTTCTTTCACTAGTGACAATGATGTGTTTTCGGAATGTTTTTGGAATGTTTATCTTCAAATGAGCAAAGTAACTTCCATTTTATAGAACTTTTAATTTCCTCTTTTACGTCTTTGACTCCTATAACTAGAACTATATTTTTTGTCCAAAAAATATCTTCATTATTTTCATAGCTCCCACGCATTTTTGTTAGAAATGTTCTCTATTATTGCATTTAATTCTTAATCGAAAGCAAAAGATCGGTTAAGAAATTCTTCCTTTTCCTCATTTGACAATAAAGACTACTTTTTGCTAAAGAGAATATACTTAATACACAAATTCTTAGTTCGGAAATTTCATGGATTGGGAAGTGTGAAGATTAAATTCGACAATATTATTGTTTTAAGAGAAAGCAAAGAGAAAATATTCGGAATAACTCAAAGATATTCTCGTACGTAAGTGCATTTTCGATCTCTAGTCAAACAGAAAGCGACACGAAGAATGAAGTTTGACAAATTATGTCAATTAAATTTCACAGTGAAAAAGTTTTTGATTTGACTATTACTCTCAATGCTGAGAACAGAGAGCATGGGGTTTAGCTGCAAAAACTGAAAATTTTACTCAAGAGCTGTTTCAAGTTTGAGAAAACAAATTATATCTTAAAACAATAAAAAATTTGAAAGACTGTTCCCCCCCCCCCTAATAAAACAATAAAATTGGAGTTGGCAGTCAAGAAATATGCACAGAAGGTACCTTTCAATAGCACTACGTCAAAAACCGAGCAGTCGAATCCCCATAGTTAGAGTTAACCAAAACTGATGTAAACTTGGATTGTTGAAAACTTGAATAAAGTTGACTTTCACATTATAAAATGCATCCTGCATAGTAAAATCCATGATAAAATACATTTTAATGCAAAAATAATGATCAAGCAGAAAGTAATAGCACGTTCTGGGTTTTTTTTTTTTTTTTTTTTTTAATTCTCTAATTGTGACAATTTAACCAACCAACCTAATTCCTTTACAATAGTTTAAATTTCTCTCACCTCAAGCCATTTTACAGCTTTGAGCTTTTTTTAGCATCCAAGGAAACGTATACATGATTCTCCCCTAGCATCATCCTTTTCGTTTTTTTTTTAATTCTCTAATTGTGACAATTTAACCAACCAACCTAATTCCTTTACAATAGTTTAACTTTCTCTCACCTCAAGCCATTTTACAGCTTTGAGCTTTTTTTAGCATCCAAGGAAACGTATGCATGATTCTCCTCTAGCATCATCCTTTTCGGTTTTTTTTTATTTCTCGTCTAATTTTTGCGAAATCTGAAACACAAAATGCAAACTGATCCTTTACTAGCCCCCGCCACTCTTCTCAGAAATAAAACCGACTAGCAGAGGAAAAAATAGAGGGAAACTTCAGTAATAATTATAAGGAGTAAATAGGTAAATAAATAGCTTAAACGAGGCCGGCAAAGGCTGACTGGTGGCAAAATTTCTGCTTTTGTAAGAGAAAAAAAAAGTTTATTATTTCAACAATCCCAGATTATGCGGAACTCGGATTACTGAGGAACGTATTATCTCTACTAAAATTCAGGAGGTAAAAAACTAAAGCCCCTGCCACAGAAATGACAGCTTAGAAATTTTTTGTTCATCTAGATGAACTGTTGCTGTAACCTGGCGTAACACTGTTTTGAAAATGCAGCAGTGGACAAACTTGCCGTCAGCCATCTTTTTTTTTTTTTTTTTTTTTTTTGTTCCCAGTTTTTCTCCGAGATAATGATCTCCCCAACATCCCCCAAATCCATAAAATGGAAGCCAATATCCATAAAATGGAAGCAAAATCCAAGCATAATAATAATTTAAAAAAAAAAATGCTTCGATCGCAACGCTCTGTACACGAAATCGAAAGTTAAACATTTTCTGTTGTATATAATGCTTTGATGTAATCTCGCAAAAAGTTTATGCCTCCATAATTGCATATGGACCTGAAACAAGATCACACAACATATTGGGGCATTACAAGCTGATTGCAATGTTCGAAATATGTTAATTCTTTTCAAATAATGCAAGTCGTGTCTAAAGAAAGCAGTAAATATTAACTAGTCTCGTCTTAAACCATGTGCATTCGCTGCATAATATTTTTGCCTTGTTGTAATACAATATACTTTCCGTTTTTAGAAATTGCCATCTATTTTCGAGGATATTCGAAAAACCTTCATCATGTCGGTCTTTTTTTTTTCGCAATTGGTGTTTAATGATAGAGTAGCAACCTTTCGTCGATTCCCTTTCCCGCATTTTTTTTTTACAGCGACTGGATTTTTTTCTATTTTTAATAGCTTGCCCCCTCATTTAGATCGGTAACCAACGCTTGGTTGCCCCGAATAAATATAATAACTAGACAGTGGGCGTACATTCCCTTTACCTTCAAGAAAATGAATAAAAAATGTCTTGAATCATTCTTTTGTTGCAAACAGGGCACGAATGCATTAGAATAGTGGGGTACAACCTACGACCCTTGGGTTACATCCGGCCCGTGAAGTAGATCCACTTGGTCCGTAGTTTTTGTTTAATGTTACAAAATGGTGAAGCACGATTAATGACAACGTTAAAAATTTGGAGCCAAATATTCAGAAATTGGTTTCTGTAAAACAGATGCATTTTAGAAAAGAAGCATTTAAATTGCAGACCAAGTAGCGCAGACCGTATAGAAAATGGCTTTACTTTGTTTGATATGGCCTTTTTAAATCAAGATCAGTATCGCAATGTGGTTTTTAACCTCAAACTATCCATTATTTCTGATGTAGTATTTTGCTTTAGTAGTTTACATTCTCAAAATACCCTATCCTATAGCATATGTAATAAAATAAATAGGTGTACGTTGCAACTCTACGACATTTTTGTTGATTGTACTATTCAAGGGGCTCCTAAACAGATGCGTCTGGGATGACTATCCTGAAATCAGGCTTTGAACATGGATATACACAAAGTAAGACTAAATTTTAAAACATCTTATCGAATTGTTGTCACCTTTATGCGAAATTATCATTCTTGAACAGAAATGAAAATTATTAAGAACCACAGCAAAAATTATGCCACTAATTTTGTATTGCTAATCTTTCTTGAACTTGGAAATGAAACGAACATAAATACGATCATTTCATTTCCAACAAAAATGCAGTAACAATTAAAAAGCAATAAATTCTCACAGATTGATTTAGAATTTTCAAAGGCCATTGGTTTCAGTATCGGAATGACTATAGTGGGTGACTTCTTGAACTAAAGTGAAACATTTTCTTCGGAATATCTTTCTAATCCCTCAAGATCGATTCAATTCATTTAATGATGAAATTAAAAACGGACAGGTAATCCAATTACACGATTCGCCTCACTTGTTGACTCAGACACCATTGATCTACATCACATAGCTAGAAAGTGACAGTCAAGTGTGTACGTCTGCAAAAGAATTCTAAATGTGGACTAAAGAACAATGGGCAACAGAAGCTAATCTTGAGTGATCACTTTTCCCATTAATTTTCTCTCTCATCATTAATAATATTTTTTGTTAACTTTCTTTACAACTCATCAACAAATATTATGTTTTAAGAACGAAATACATTCAAGTAATCTTCTTATCGCATCCCAGCAACAGAAGTGACAAAACTCAAAAATTTGAAAACGCTCTCTTATTACTGATTTAAAACCTAAACTTAGTGCTCTTTCTCTCCACAAAACTCGCATAAAGGTTTTTAACATAACTGGTTCGTAGTGGTGCATAAAAGAATATTGTCAGTTGTCGTAAATCATTTTAAATAATTAATTAATAAGATATTATTTTCAGATTTAAAAGTCAAATAAATATTTCGCTACAAAAAAAAAAAAAAAAAAACAGCAAACGTAGATAAGAATTATAAGTAAAGAGAATTTCCTTAAAAATGAATTCAACGTAGTATTGCATAAAACATTGATTTTCTCCGATGCTTTGCATCACTTCTGCTGCGCCAGAATGCAAAGGAAAATTTCACCCAAATGTTTATTACGTTAAAACGAATATAAAACACTCATCTACAAACTAGATTTAAATATAACTCTGTAACTAAAATGGTTGCGATGTGCACGCAATTATAACATCATGAAATAATCGTTGATTGGAAATTAAGTTTAAAATGAATATCAAAGAGATATTTACTTACTTCGGGGTTCCCTCGGTCCATCAACAGTAACTTTGATTGCCTTATTGTAAGTGACAACTTGGGGTGGACTCGTGCTGACAGAGATTGTCAGAGTGAAGCTCTTCCCTGCAAAGTCAGAAAGATTGATTCAGTAAATATTCAGATAACTTCAACGACGGAGAGAGACTTTTCTCCCATCTCCATGGACATTTCCATTGCAAGTTTTTAAAAGTAAGAATCAACATAATATTTACGCAATGCAATAAGGTAATTGGGTATTATATTGTGGCACAAAAAAACGTGATAACCTGAAAAAGTGACAAGAGAAAACAAGGCAGCCTTTGTATTCCCCGTTAGCAAATTTTTTTGTTCATCAGTAGCAATGAATTGAAGCTATAGTGTTCGTTTTTCATGAAGAATCTTTTCTGAATTATTGCAAACACATATGATTACAAACACCATCCATCCTCGTACAACTGTTATCCTCATATGAGGTAATAAGAAGCAAAGGGATGCAAGTGGCAATATTAAAAATTTGGAGATAACCAGTACAAATGGTAGGTGAACCCTTCCTCTGTCTTGGGGCAAGAGTTAGTACTAGTAAGTAGCCCTGGTAGGTGCTGTTGTACAGCGTGACTTGGAAAAAAATTAAATGAAAACCTACCTAGGAAGTAATTTTTATACGTGTTTCACTCAAAACTTGAAAATGTCCACTTGCATCTTTTTGCGTCACTGCCTCATATATATATAATAGTTTATTCACTGATAGAGTAAAGCTAACGTCATCAACAATGAAACTCGCGCCACAGCATTATAATTTTATAATATTTTTTGGTAATGTTTGACATGCAAAGAATTTTTTTTTTTTTTTTTTTTTTTTTTTTTGACAAGTCTGAACTGGATCCGGTAACTTAACGGTTTTACTGGTAAAACTGTCATTTTAGGACAATGAAGAAACGAAAAACGGTGAATGCTACCTGCTGGAGTTTAGATTGATCCACTGGACGAGAGTTAGGGTTAAATTTTCAACCATCAACATAATCACAAAACAGGCAATGAGGCAATTGTTTCGTTCAAATATAGAAACAAGTTTCACCCGTCATACCCTGACGGGCAATTTTCTAGTTATTACAATAATTCTGTTTTTCTTGACATTCTCTTTCTCCCTCTTTTACTGGGCCCTCAATCCCAAAACACGTGACTGCCACTCACACTGAAAATTTCACCCGCACAAGTACATTTGTATTTAAAATAAAGGTTAAAACTTGCATTTATTGACAAAAGAGAAGTTGTTTCATCTCTATCTGCTATTCCGTCTGAATGAACAGACGACAACGAACGGCTCTGATGGCAGTCCAGTTCAAACATAAAGCTCAGTGACTCGAAACGGATTGACATTACCTGGTCCAGCTGGTCATTTTTATGAAAAATGATCCTCCTGTTCAGCAATGAAAGAGCAGGTGGCCCCAAAGGATGACAATGGCTAAAGTGAAAAGTGAAAGGTGGTCAGTCTAAATGCTGCCATTTAGTTCCTTTTAATATTTATGGCTGTTTAACGGCCCTTCGTTCACGATTCTTTTTGTTCTTTTCCCACACAAGCTCACTATGTGAAGCAGCGCAGTTAAATGTTTTGAAATGACCACAAGTACGTTTCACTCAGCAAAAAGAAAAGAAAAATAAAAGACGGTTTTAATATGATCTCTTATTTCTTCATGCATTCAAAATCTTTCAAAATGAAAAAGAAAAGAAACAAGTATCATTGATTGGAAATCTTAAGAAACTACAAATTTACGAAATGTTTTCTTGTTAAATTGAATTTGCATGTTAGGTGCAAGTGTTTGATTAAAAGTAAAATGATGATTGTGCAAATGAGTACTAGAAGGGAGTGTTTTCTTTTTCTTCTTTTTTTTTTTTTTTTTTTTGGAATTCTCCGAAACAACGAATTGAAAGCTATAATTTTCTGTTTAACTTTAACAAACAAAAAAGGAGAAAACAAAATGAGAACAGAGACCATCTCACGACCTTTTTAAAAAGAAATCAAATATTTTCCTCTTTGTAGAGCGTGTTGATGCGATTTGTTAATAGCTAGTTTTAAATTCAGTTCCTATGTTCCTACTGTATGCTATTGCAACCTCAACTTTTTATTCCAGATTTTTTTTTCCTTTGTATAAGTTTCAATATCTTTTCTTCTCTCCTAGATTATGCTTCTGGCGCTTTTTTATTCCTCAGATTTTAGAAGTTTCCTGAAAGTTCTCATTATCATACACGTATGATCATTCATACAAATGGGATTGTAGCAAACTTTCATGTTTCCTGATGCCTGATGGGTTTACGAGAGTTGTATTGAAAAAGCTGCTCAAATCCTTATTTCAGTAATCATTCTCAGTCCCTATTGAACTAATTTCAGTAAAATGCTTTGGAGTTTTACCAATACTTCGTTCAAATGTACCATAAACGAATTTTGGAATCTACTCAATTTGCAATGGAACGTAACTTCAGTTTTCTTAAAAAACAGATGTAACCATCTTTTCAGTTTTAGCAACAGAGAATCGAAAGTGAAATTCTATGTTAAATAAATTCTTAAAATTAACGGATGCGTTTTCCAGTTCCTTGAAATTTATAAATAAAAGGATGTGTTTGAAAACTGTTTGAACATTGTGTTTGAAAACTGATCATAGATCCCATTTGAAAAGGAAGATATTAGTTATTTACATTTAAAAGAACTTTATGGGTTTTTTTACATCGTTATATAATGAAAGACATTTTCAAGTTTTGCAAATTATTTTTAAAATTCAGAATCTTCAATGACTTTCGCGAGAAAGTAGTTTTGAAAAAAAAAAAAAAAAATGGAGATTGCACAAACTGTTTCCTCATTTCTGAATCATTGCTGTGCCCCTGTCCATTTTCTTTCAATGTTATTTCCAACGTCCGCAAACGTTACCGGCAGGCTCTCTTCGTTACCGGTAACTTTGAGGAAGGACTTCATGTCCGACTTTTTACGAAGTTCTTTGGCACCCAAAAGTAGTTAATTATTCCAGATTCTCCCCGAGCTCAGATACTTAAAGCCACACAATGAAGTTCCTAGAATGTTCTCTTTATTAGTGAAACTGTTTGCCTGCCGGTGGACAACAGATATTTCAATCCTGACGTGAATTCATTCCACACAAAAGAAACCTGTGCAAGAAACAGTGTTGAGGCGCGTTCAATTCGAGCATTTTTTGTGTCTTGTTCCCAGGAATCTTCCCGAGGGTGGATCTTCGGGGGCTTACTTGGCGCCACAATAGGCTGAACCACAAAGGAAGCGACCGATCCCACTGCAATTAACCACCACTCCTATTGTAAGCACACACCTGGGGACGAGCATTACCAGCGGAAACCTTCTTTTTGCTGGATAACCATTCAAGCCAAATGAAGGGGGAGGCAAAACGACTCAGGGGCTCTGCTCACTTTTGCTTAATTAGTGAAGTTTATTTAATCCGATCGAACTGCAGTACCTTTCTGTCAGCACGTACTATAATAAGAATTTCAAGTTATTTCTTGGGATTGAAACTAGTTCAGGATTTTCCTTTAATTACATTGCATTGCACCCCGAAGCGCCCCGCGCCTACCGCGTTTTGTAGTTTACCAGTTTTAGATGCCCGAGATGACTCGGGCAAATGAGGCTACAGGAACAGTTCAACCCCGACCCGACATCATAGGAAAACACGCGCGGTCAGAATTGCCGTCTTAGTGTGTGTGTGTGTGTGTGTGTGTATTTTTTTTCTCTCTTTTTTGCCAGAGTTTTTATGCCAGGTGTGATTACAAAGTTTTGTTACAGGATTTACTTGCTTTTGAGCCATCTTATAAGTCATATGGGATCTTATATGTCAATAATGAAACAGGTTACATGGAAGAGGTGCATAAGTCAAAATCCTTTAATTACAGTGGAAGAGATCGCTTACCGTTTCAATCTTCAAAAAACTCATGGACTAAATTTTGAAGGAACTGAGAATGTTTGAAACTTTAAAATCTTTTTGTAAAAGTTTTTCATGAGTAATTTAATGGAAATAAAATAGAATTATTTTGTTCTTGAATCTAAACTCGGCAATTATTTATGCAGATTGAATTTCGTGTTGTTTGTATGAGGTGTTCATTACTATGAATTGGTTAACGTTATTGAAATTCCGAAGCCCGGAAGTGATTATGTCTAGCAAATCAGCACTTACTGTCCTCCTAAGCAAGGAAGACAAATGTCATAAGTGTGGGCTACGAACATTTTTCTAAATTTGACACCGCAATCTTTTAATTATTATACACTTTCGAGCCTAGCAGCTGACTTTTTTCCCTTCTAAAGTAAAAAATATAATAGGAAAAACGGCGATAAAAGATTCTTTGAGATTATCGTTGCCATGTATCTCAATACAGCGATAAATATTAAGAGAGAGTAAACTACATTTCAGCATTTGAGTGATAAAAGTAGGAACATTTTAAAATTTTGTCGTAGCTACAAGCAAATGGTAAGTCCTAAAATTAAAAGATTAGAGATAACTAGTATACAAACAGTGGGAGACACTTTTGTTTGTTTTAGTGCAAAAGGTGATAATGATAGCCTGGGAAGGTGATGCTTAAAAAAAAAAAAAAAAAAAAAAAATTCAACCTACGGTTTAAATTTTGCACACTTTTCACTTAAAACTTAAAGTGAGACGAAAAAAACGTCCGCTTACATCCCTTAGCTTCGTCCTGCCTCATTTTCAAAATGAAGCGAAATAGAATATGAAGTACGTTAGCTTATAAATTGAATTAAAATAAAAGTAATACCAATGTTCTCTCCAAAAAACTAAAGTATCTTCAGTACAATAGTTATAACGTCGTGGAGGGATATGTACATCAAATAATGCATACTCTTCCCGGAAGTGTTTGCTCCAGAATATTGCCTAAACAATTTTGATTGGTGCTCGTATAGCTGAATGTCGACAGGATGTATGATGGAGAAATGAGGTTTTCCGTGTTTGACAAGTCCATTTGCGATTCCCGCACCTCGACCGATACACAGACGGACACAAACCAAAGATAAGACGAGAGTTGCAAAAGACAAACCCTCTATTAAAGAGGAAAGGAGCTGAACAAGAAGAAAGGGAAAAAATGGGAAGAGGAAAAAAATCATTCCACCATGCTAATTCACTTTTGCTCTCCAGGAGCAATCGCTGATTTTTAGCTAAACACGCTTGGGGACGCTGCGACTTACTGCGAGCAGAGTTGAGAGGCGGGAATGCTGCTCCCCATGTAAACGGTTGCAGAATTATAATTCAATTACTCGACAGCGTTTACTGGCAATCTCCCTTCGGGGACTCGGGGGGCATTTCGGGTGTAATTGAATTTGTATCCAAAATTCGGTTGATCGCGACTCTGTATTTATTTGAATCTCTGGCCCCTTCGGATATACAGAGACTAAAAAAGAGCAATAACACGACAGACGAAAGAAGAGCTTAACTTTGTTCCAATTTTGATCTTTATTTCTTTATGCAAGAATGGTATCGACTCGGCCTGATGAAGAAGAGAGCTGAGATGATCGGGGAAAAAAAGGGAAACACAAAAACGAACCTTCTGGTTCACTTCTCTTGTCTTAGGACATTAATAATGGAAAGTTAAATGTAATTAATATCTGTGGATTGTATCGGAAAGATTTTTTCTTCCGTTGCTCTGATGTTTTTCCTATTCTATTTTATCTATAAATTAGATATTTAATAACATTAGAGTTTTTGGATTTGTTAACATGAAAACCGGGCTTTTCTGATTTTCCTTTCGTCATTTTAAATTAAGAGTAGAAAGTATAAAAATTGAGGCAATGGATCGGAAGAAATTGAATTCATTTCAGTTCTTTCCATGTACAAAAGGCTTTTTCATCATTTGTAATTTTCTTTCCAGATTATTTTCTCTTTATCCGAAACCCAAGAATTCTCATGAATGCTAAATTCAATTTTAAGTCGCAAAATCATTCGAAATAACTTAATTTTGGGGTTAGAGTTTCTGCCAAGCTCCCAAACCTTTGTCGGATTTAACTTTTTGTGTTTGAGTTTCCAAATTCAAAATGGGGAAAAAAATCACATTTGCAAATAATCTAGTAGAAAATACTCTCGTAAAAACTCAAAAATGGAAATAACTCATTAATTTCAAGTTATATGCTTTCGTAAAAGGTGAATCTGTTTTTACGAGCTATGTTAATGCACGCTCTTAATTATATTATTCCCATTAAAATAATTAATTTCTACTTTTATTTCTAATTTTAAAATGTCACTATCGTTTCTTAATTTTTTCTGATGCTCCTTCTTCCTGAATCATAATTCACTTAACTTATTTAATTAATTGCGTTGTCACAAGTTTCAACATTTTCTTTGATAAAGAGTGTTGAATGAAAAAAATGCTGTTTTAATTTTAACATTTTCTTACACACACACACAGAACACACACGCACATGATTGTGTGTGCGTGTGCACTTATAATGTATACAAAAGGCAGTAGAACCTTTATAACCGGCCTAATTGTGACGTAACGTAAACCGGTTCAAGAAAAATTTGGTTCGTGGAGAGAGATCAAAGCATTGAATTTTTAAATAGAATTTTAATACTAATGGGAAGAAGGGGAGAAAAAATGGGAAAACTATACTTTAATGAAGGAATGCTAGGAAACCGAAAATGATGATTTTGACTGCAAAGATATCAAAATTACTAAACCACATATGTTTAAAGCAAGAAAGCTTTTAGCGGATTTGCAAAAATGGAATAATAAAAAATTCTAGATTATTTTTAGTAGAAAAACTTTAGTATGTTTCACCTGAGTTTGAATATTGTTTTTATTACGAAAAGAGATAATTTTGCCTAATATTAAAATAAAGCTGGCTGCTTAAAAAGGTGTGCTCTAAGTTCTGAAGGTTTTTTTTTTCAAAGTCTTCTGAAACACACGTAAAAAATAGTTTAGATTTGCAGTATATTTTTTCCCCATTATCTGTAATTTTTAGAAATGAAATGAACTAGCTCAAAATCGCAATCAAAAAAGTAAACAACTCACTTTTTGCATGATATCCCTCGTATAAGAATAAGTTTATCAAGTACTTTTTTTTTTCTAGTTACAATCGATGCATTATACTAAAAGTAGGACGCTTTATTGTCCGCCGTAAGTTGAACGCTATTTGTAAAAGTACGTCAATGTACAAGTTTTCCATGAGTGTTTCTTTACAAAGAAATTAAGAGTTTAATATATTTATATAAATATAAAAGTATTCCGTTAACGGGGAATGTGTAAAACTCATATTCAAATCAAAACTAACGTTGTTAACGTTCAAATAAAATTCTGTCATAATACAGGATGGTAGTCAGAATTAAAATGAACCTGTTGAGAAAAGCTTGGTTCAAAAGTCATAGAAGTCATCAAAAGCCTTAAAATATTTTAGCTAGTATTTACTTATAGCATATTCTTTTATCCTTGCGTAATATGAGATACGTACCAAGTTTCAATGACATACTACTTTTAGAAGGAACTCTAAGTAAGCAAGGAAACTTCAACTATAACCAAGGTTAGAAAAAGAATTCATATCATAATGCCACATAGTGTAATTTTCTAAGTGTCAAGATGAATAACCTAGGTGCCATTTTGATGAATCAAATATAATGTTGGGTAAAAGTGGGAGAGACTTCTAAAGAATTTTTGTAGTCTCTACTAGAGGATGTTTGTCAGCAAATATTGATGGTTTTTATGGAGACAGAGCTGGAGTAGCAGCACTTTCAAGAGGAATGTCTGGGGTAACTACTTCAACTAAATCAGGTATTGCAAAGAAATGACCAGGAATAGCATAAGGATTGAGTGGGAATATTCCACAAGCTTTAAAACCTGATGTAGCATTTCCCACTACATTCCATAATGTTTTTTTAACTTCAATTTTCGATATTTCTCTTTTTTTTTTTTTTTTTTACTTTTTCCACTAGCCAAAATAAAGTTATCTTCACTCCACTGCCCTCTAATTACTGTATGCCTCCTCACGTATTTTCTCGACTTTCCAAAAACAAAATAATAATAATAATAATAATAAACAAAACACCTCTTCATTTAATAAAGTTGAAATAATAAAAAGCTAAATCAAATGTTAACCCTCCCCCCCCAGTTCTTATCTTACGGTGTCTTTGTTTTACATTTAACATTTATTGAAAAAGCAGCCACTCAAAATTTTCGTCAAAAAATACTCGAACTAAAATGATCTATTCGTCATACACATGTCACACTCGAGCGCAGTCGAACAAGAACTGACACGCTAAGAAGGAAGTGTCTATATGTGTAAATAAAAACAGTGAGAAATATAGCCATCTCTTTCTTAAACACCGATCTTCTGAAGGTATGGCGTCTCTCCCACTTTTACCATATCCAAACATTTTTTTTTTTGAATTAAAAATACTGTCGACATTACTGCTTTATGTTACACACTACAGGTATTATATTTGTAAAATATACAAAAGAAAATGATTTTTTGAAAGAAAAAATTGATTGCATTGCAAAATTGCTTTCACAAATTTATCCTTCGGGCCAATCACGGCCTGCTTTATCACAATTATCACAATGTGTCAGGAAAAGAAAAGCTTCAATGTGATTCAATACTTTAGACGTCCAGTTTGTCGTCAAATCAAAATGTTCTAACACTGACTATAAAAACCTTGTACTAAACAGCTGTTTCAACACATCGGAAACTTTTCCTCGGGAGCCAGCTCAGATAGCTACACGAAGCAGGGCTGCTTTTCGTTTTCGTACTCTCCCACGCTGGTTTCGCTTTAAATTTATCTTCCTATTAGTTGTTTTAACGGCATTACTTCTGTACTGAAAACAAAAACACAATACTTTAGACGTCCAGTTTGGCGTCAAATCAAAATGTTCTAACACTGACTATAAAAACCTTGTACTAAACAGCTGTTTCAACACATCGTTTGGCGTCAAATCAAAATGTTCTAACACTGACTATAAAAAAATGTTCCTTGTACTAAACAGCTGTTTCAACACATCGGAAACTTTTCCTCGGGAGCCAGCTCAGATAGCTACACGAAGCAAGGCTGCTTTTCGTTTTCGTACTCTCCCACGCTGGTTTCGCTTTAAATTTATCTTCCTATTAGTTGTTTTAACGGCATTACTTCTGTACTGAAAACAAAAACACAATACTTTAGACGTCCAGTTTGGCGTCAAATCAAAATGTTCTCTGACTATAAAAACCTTGTACTAAACAGCTGTTTCAACACATCGGAAACTTTTCCTCGGGAGCCAGCTCAGATAGCTACACGAAGCAAGGCTGCTTTTCGTTTTCGTACTCTCCCACGCTGGTTTCGCTTTATGTTTATCTTCCTATTATTTGTTTTTACGGCATTACTTCTGTACTGAAAACAAAAACACAATACTTTAGACGTCCAGTTTGGCGTCAAATCAAAATGTTCTAACACTGACTATAAAAACCTTGTACTAAACAGCTGTTTCAACACATCGGAAACTTTTCCTCGGGAGCCAGCTCAGATAGCTACACGAAGCAGGGCTGCTTTTCGTTTTCGTACTCTCCCACGCTGGTTTCGCTTTAAATTTATCTTCCTGTTAGTTGTTTTAACGGCATTACTTCTGTACTGAAAACAAAAGCACAATACTTTAGACGTCCAGTTTGGCGTCAAATCAAAATGTTCTAACACTGACTATAAAAACCTTGTACTAAACAGCTGTTTCAACACATCGGAAACTTTTCCTCGGGAGCCAGCTCAGATAGCTACACGAAGCAAGGCTGCTTTTCGTTTTCGTACTCTCCCACGCTGGTTTCGCTTTAAATTTATCTTCCTATTAGTTGTTTTAACGGCATTACTTCTGTACTGAAAACAAAAACACAATACTTTAGACGTCCAGTTTGGCGTCAAATCAAAATGTTCTCTGACTATAAAAACCTTGTACTAAACAGCTGTTTCAACACATCGGAAACTTTTCCTCGGGAGCCAGCTCAGATAGCTACACGAAGCAAGGCTGCTTTTCGTTTTCGTACTCTCCCACGCTGGTTTCGCTTTATGTTTATCTTCCTATTATTTGTTTTTACGGCATTACTTCTGTACTGAAAACAAAAACACAATACTTTAGACGTCCAGTTTGGCGTCAAATCAAAATGTTCTAACACTGACTATAAAAACCTTGTACTAAACAGCTGTTTCAACACATCGGAAACTTTTCCTCGGGAGCCAGCTCAGATAGCTACACGAAGCAGGGCTGCTTTTCGTTTTCGTACTCTCCCACGCTGGTTTCGCTTTAAATTTATCTTCCTATTAGTTGTTTTAACGGCATTACTTCTGTACTGAAAACAAAAGCACAATACTTTAGACGTCCAGTTTGGCGTCAAATCAAAATGTTCTAACACTGACTATAAAAACCTTGTACTAAACAGCTGTTTCAACACATCGGAAACTTTTCCTCGGGAGCCAGCTCAGATAGCTACACGAAGCAAGGCTGCTTTCGTTTTCGTACTCTCCCACGCTGGTTTCGCTTTAAATTTATCTTCCTATTAGTTGTTTTAACGGCATTACTTCTGTACTGAAAACAAAAACACAATACTTTAGACGTCCAGTTTGGCGTCAAATCAAAATGTTCTCTGACTATAAAAACCTTGTACTAAACAGCTGTTTCAACACATCGGAAACTTTTCCTCGGGAGCCAGCTCAGATAGCTACACGAAGCAAGGCTGCTTTTCGTTTTCGTACTCTCCCACGCTGGTTTCGCTTTAAATTTATCTTCCTATTAGTTGTTTTAACGGCATTACTTCTGTACTGAAAACAAAAACACATTACTTTAGACGTCCAGTTTGGCGTCAAATCAAAATGTTCTCTGACTATAAAAACCTTGTACTAAACAGCTGTTTCAACACATCGGAAACTTTTCCTCGGGAGCGAGCTCAGATAGCTACACGAAGCAAGGCTGCTTTTCGTTTTCGTACTCTCCCACGCTGGTTTCGCTTTAAATTTATCTTCCTATTAGTTGTTTTAACGGCATTACTTCTGTACTGAAAACAAAAACACAATACTTTAGACGTCCAGTTTGGCGTCAAATCAAAATGTTCTAACACTGACTATAAAAACCTTGTACTAAACAGCTGTTTCAACACATCGGAAACTTTTCCTCGGGAGCGAGCTCAGATAGCTACACGAAGCAAGGCTGCTTTTCGTTTTCGTACTCTCCCACGCTGGTTTCGCTTTAAATTTATCTTCCTATTAGTTGTTTTTACGGCATTATTTCTGTACTGAAAACTAAAACACAATACTTTAGACGTCCAGTTTGGTATCAAATCAAAATGTTCTAACACTGACTATAAAAACCTCGTACTAAACAGCTGTTTCAAAGCATCGGAAACTTTTCCTCGGGAGCGAGCTCAGATAGCTACACGAAGCAAGGCTGCTTTCGTTTTCGTACTCTCCCACGCTGGTTTCGCTTTAAATTTATCTTCCTATTAGTTGTTTTTACGGCATTATTTCTGTACTGAAAACTAAAACACAATACTTTAGACGTCCAGTTTGGTATCAAATCAAAATGTTCTAACACTGACTATAAAAACCTCGTACTAAACAGCTGTTTCAAAGCATCGGAAACTTTTCCTCGGGAGCGAGCTCAGATAGCTACACGAAGCAAGGCTGCTTTCGTTTTCGTACTCTCCCACGCTGGTTTCGCTTTATATTTATCTTCCTATTAGTTGTTTTTACGGCATTACTTCTGTACTGAAAACAAAAACACTTTCACCGTATCGTTCTGCTTCCCTGCAGTTGAATGCGGGGAAAATAACGTTGTAAAGTGTAAACTTTCAAAATGAGTAAAATGGCTATAATTGCAACGAATTTTATTGCAATGTGTTCCGCAAGCTCTGAAAAATACTTTAGAACTAATTTGATTCTTTCAACCAACACGAGCGATTCGATCCACTCATTTTGAGGAATTAATAGCAATTTAGATATATTTTTCTCTGTAAGAAAACTTTTCCAAGAGTGGATGTAGTCTTGGACGTGACCATTGACTTGAATAAGATGTACTTGAATAAGGTGTGTGTTATGCATTGTTAAAATTTAACCTGTCTATGCCTGATTACATGAATTGGGGTTCATGTTCCTCAAAATCTATTTCAAATGCCCGTGAACGAAATTTAATGTGAGAAAAAGCACAAGTTCTGAAGAAATACTGTAAGGCAACAGTGGAGCCTGTTCACTGTAAAAATGCTGTCGTGAGCGATAGAGGCGGATATAAAAAGTTATCGGAGGAGGTTCTAGAGAGTAAAAAGTAAAAAGCAACTCCTCCTACAATTTTTCACAACCAAGTGAATTAAGTTCTTTTTAATTGATTTTAGGTTCCTTTAACTTTTAATTACCGATTCTATCAATGAAGAATTATTGGACTAATCACGGTTTTGTGTGCCTTTGAATCATAAGTCAGTGAATTAAGCCAGTTAAATATAGTCTTTCACACTGAGCTCTGACTCCAATGTCACTTACTCATATCGGAAACAAAAATGATTTTATTCAAATATGCCGCGAGTTTTTCAAAAAAATAGTGTAAAGAATTTTGTTTCGGGGCTGTTTAGAAATAAGTTTTAAAATGTTTAACGAGAACCTGGCCCTCATCATAAAATCCGCTACTGGTGAGCGAACCGCTGTTTGGTTCTACGATCATTGCTTTTGCCCTGACGAAGAGGCTCCACTCCACTGTTGCCTTGAAATAGTCATTTTCAGTATTTCCTTAACGATTTGCGTTTCATTTACGCTTTACTTTATTAAAAAGATTTTTTTTACGTTTTTCACATAAGGAAATATAATGTCACCACTGGGGGCATAGACTAATACTGTGTAAAGTTAGACGGCATCTACAGAAATTAATTTTTGAGGAATTAGAAGAAATGCATTTCGGATTCCATACGAATAATAGGAAAATGTTAGAATTTGCCTTTTTTTATGCTTTTTTTTTAGCGGAAAGCAAATAGAATACATACAATTTGTATACATACAATATAGCTAAAGAGTAATAAATGACAAAAATGCAACAAAAAAAAAAAAAGAAATGAAATAAAGAAAAATTCGCAGATACAACTTTTCCACTGCAGATTAGTCCATGACAGGCAGAAATCTGTTTTCAATAGCAGTTAATTTGTTTTACGTTTTGAAATGCCGAAAAAAAAGCAGCCGCTTTCAAAAATCAGAAAGAATGGCCACGAACAGCGATACTCTAAGTTATAGCATAATTAACTAGTTTTAGCTTTGAAAACGCAAACATTTAAAAAAAACATCATCAGCAAAAAATAATAATAAATCACTAAATTAATTAAATAAACTATCTGATCATAAAATGTGAGTAAAAGTAATTTTACAGTCGTTAACTATTTTACATTATTTTTCCAAACTACGAAGAAGGAGAAACATCTAACCAAGAGGGCGTTGATGATAGTATTTCTGTTAAAGGGCAGACGGCATGAGATTTTTTTTGAAGAAAAATATTACGTTATATACAGTAAAATCATGCACCAAAGAAAATAAGTGCAAATAAATTTTTTTTAAGAGTTGAATCTCATGAGCTTGAACTACATGAATTACCAATCAACTCTAGTTTACTTTCTCTCGTAAAAAAAAAAAAAAAAAAAAATTTTACCTAAAAAGCAATTCACATGGGTTTCACTAACGTTAAAATAACACACGATAGAGCCGCCTTAAGTTTTTTTTTTTTTTTTTTTTGTTCTTACCGCAATATTTTGCTGTTGCAATCTGAATATATCCCGAATAATATAAGCATTATACTTTGCGCTGTATCATTCTGTAGAAGTCAAGTTTTCGCGACCATTTATCAAAAGCGTGAAATGGGGGCAAATAGAGGCCGGCACCATTTCTCGCACCCTTTGATTATGCTAATTTCCGAAATCAGCTATTCCCAATGCTTTACTCATGGCAAACCATCACGTAGCTGTGGGAGAAGATAAATACTTCACAATCAATATTACTGATCACTATTCTACATTTGCTGATTAAAATCACCAGGAAAATATTTAATCGCAATACAGTGCAGAACCTTTTATCCGGGAACCAATAAACCGGGAAACCAGAAAACCGGCAACTTTTTCCCTACTTTCCCGTTATTTTTTAAAAATAAGCAATTTTGGCAATTTTTGAAAAATTAAGCTTTTTTTTTCTTTTTTTGAAATACCAAAAAGAATATGAACGATTTCTTAATAAACAACATATTACTCACGCATAACTCGAGAAAATGTTTGCAAACACTAACTTAAAATGGTTATCCTTTATGCGGGTCAAAATTTCCGAAATATTTTCTTGAACTAAAAAATACATTCGTAAGTTTGAAATTTTCGTGTTTTATTCTAATTGATAGCTAAGGAAATGAATATTGTCGCATAGAAAGCGAATTTTTTTATACACATAGTAGAAATTTGCAGATTTAGTTTCAAAAACTTATTTTTTGCCCTTCCCTTCATTTTCTTTCGTTTTAAAACATCGAAAAGTGGTGGATTTTTTTTTTCTTTTCCAAACAGAATGTGAGGGTCTCATGTATTATGAATAACTTAAGTTTTTTAGTGTTTAAATTATTCTCACAATAATAGTTTTTTATATTTCGATATTCATAAGCATTTCTGAACTGTTTTCTTCTTATTTTAATATGCTTAATTATTTATTATATAGTAATTTAAATTTTACAAACAATCGGCCAATAGCGCTTTTTAGCAATCCAGAAAACCGGGAAATTCAGATATCCGGGATAGCGATGGTCCCGAACTTCCCGGATAATTGGTTCTCTACTGTATATTTCCACTCAGGGTTTTCATTTACATGGTTAAAATAAAAGTTTCTTTATTCGAAGTGAAAAACTGAAAATGTGTCAAAGTTTGTATTCTTATTTTCTCTAAAATAACACAACATTTAAAATTTCAAAAAATTTCTAATTTATTTATTTTAGTGTTCAAAATGGTTGATGTTGCTCATTGTGTATTCTTTTTAGTCCTCATGAAATGTGGACTGTCTTGAAAACTAAATTTTCAATGCAAAGTATATGAGATTATTTCATGAATCGCCATTTCAAATGCATTGATGAAGTTCTGATGGATTAGAAACTTTTATGCAACCCATGCGGTAAACTCGGACGTTATCTTGAACGAGATTTTGAAATAAATGGATGCTCTAGTCTTTGCATATATGCAAATAAGATAAATGCAAATTTAAAAAAATGTACATTTCTGAATTTCCATTTCGTTCCAAAGAAAACTTAAACAAGCATGAAACTTTTTAGCAGCAGGTGGGTATATGAAAATTAATCAAGCTGTTGATTCTTGCATTAAAACTTGGCGGACAGTTGCAGCAATTTATACAAACCATTCTTCTACAAATTAATATTTGTTAATAAGTCATATAACCTTGTACGCACCACACGAAATACATGTTTTTATTACGTTTCACGATTGGACATTTCTTTAAAAAAAATTCATAATCAATTGTGATTTTGTTTCATTGTTTTTCCCCCCCAATATGCCAAATTTGATGTAAAATAGGTATGCAGTAACCTAATATTTGCTGTGATGTTTTTACTTTCAGTTTTCATTTGTTTCCCTCAATAAATTCATACATCTTTTTACTTGTTTCTTCTATTCTGTGATAAAGTCAGGCACAAGAAACTTCAGCTTCCCTTCAGAATTTTAAAAGGGTCGAAAAATGAGTAAAACTGCGAAATCCACTTTTGACTCTTAAATTTAGTTTTGAAGGGAATACAGACATTTGCACGGATGGATTCAATAAAAATTTTTGGAATATTTTTTTTAAATGAGGATAATTAGGGACATATTTTATAAAATGTGGTCCCTACTAGGTATAGTTACATTGGAATTTGACCCGACTTTTATAACATTTGATAAATGCTATGAACTGATAAATTTGATTGAAAAACTAACTATAAAATTCCAGTGCAACTAGGCATATAAAGTGACAAATTTGTTTATATAAGTGTGGAAGGGAGAAAAATAAACTTTGATCGACTGGGAAAACTTTTGGAAATAACATTTGTGGCGCTAGTGAATGTTGTTTCAGTTAATGGGTGTGCAATTTCGAAAAAAATTCCTAACTAAAAAGTGGGGGCTTCGAAATGAGATTGAGGTTCCTCTAACTTCGAAGGTTTATCGAGTCCTAGTAATAGTTGAAAAATATGTATTACTTTTGAAATGTTTGCAAAAAATTATCAGTTATTAAAATTGACATTTTTGAGCTTTCAGTCTCTTTGCTAGAGAGATTATCATACTTAAAGAGTGCACAAGTTTTTAAATTATAATCCTGCTACTGTTTCCTGATAATAATATTGAGGGTAAGTTGCAATTTCCTGCACTGAATACAAAATTTCAAATGCACTAGGATTGTGGTTGTTCACAAAATGTTTTTGACCTTTTCGCTTGTAATTGGGCGACTAGATTTCATGTGATTATTTTAAGAGAACAGAGCTGTACCACAAGAACAAAAAACTTAACTAAAGTAAAATAGAAAACTTCGATGCAAGACATAAGGATTTTCTTCTTCTTCTTGAATCAAATCTCCTATTCGTACACCTGTCGCAATCTGCGGGGTCTGAATGCGAACACCATAGCTATTATATGATCAAAGTAAGATTTTTTTTAATGATTTTGTTTTTTCACAAGAAACAAGAGTAGTCCAAATTAAGGAACTGTTGTTAAGCAATTGTCAGAGTGGTTTTCAAAAAAATATCAATTATAATTCTGATCATCATCCTCCAGCGCAACTTGAGAGAAAATCGTTTTCTCTTCCAAGGAATTTTCAGCACTTGCGTGCACTACATTACTACAAAATGGGAAAAAAAGAAAGAAAAAATAAATTCAGCTCTACAGGTTAAACGCACAGCAAATACGATGACCTGTCATGAGATGTGCTCTATTTATGTAGAGCAAAGTATATTAAGGATGATTTTGAGTTGAACACGGGTTAAATGAATTTTAGAGGGGAAATAAGAAGTATAAACCAGTCTATTTGCAGACTATTCAAGCCATTTTTCCCTATATAAATAGCTGCGTTTCGTCCCTTGTTAAGAACTCACCAAGCTAAAAAGTTTTTGATTATCAAATAGCAATTAAAGACAAATTGCAAAGCATACTTCAGAGTACAATTGATTATCTAGAATTTTGACCACAATCTTTTAAAGTGAAATAAGATGTTTTTGAAATTATTTTTTAAGCGATAGATTTGCTTAAAAAGGAAATTTATCATTATTGCTTATGCATTACATTTAACCCTTAGTAGCCTGATTTACAAAAGTGATTTATTTTTAATATTACTATGTTTGCTTGAGGGTCTAGATGAAGGGAAAAATAGCTAAAAAAATCACAATGTTTATTTTACAATATTTACAATACACAATATTTTGTATTCAACAAAACTTTTAGTAAAATGTGTTCACTTGTTCACTTTGCCGCGCGAGTAATATGTCATAGATAAAATAAAACAATAATGACATTTGATTTTTTTTTTAAATTTCGTTGGAAAGAATATTATACAACAGTAAAATACGTACAGCCAACCTATAAAAAAAAAACTAATAGTAATGTGAACATTCGGTTTAAAAGATTGGTATCAAAATTGAAACTCTAGGTTATTAAGGGTTAAAATGATTAATCACACCTTACTGAAAAATATTGCGCATTAACTGATCATATTGTTTATTAAACTGACAGAACCTGGACAGTTGTAACTTTTCATGAACTCACTTTGCATATGTGGTATAGTTTTGAAAAATACGTCCGTGGGACGCTTACAGATGCGAATATGAAGTTATCGAAATTGAAAAGACATTAAAGGAAATAACGGACGGACTAACTTAGATGCATTGTAACTTGATAACTATTTTTATAGATATTTCAATCACGTAAGGTGTATCTTTTTAATGATTGTCTGTCACTGGTGGGATTTGTACTTCTTTAAAGATTTTTTTTTCTCTCTCTCTATACATATATAGTCATATTTGTGCAGAGAAAAGGAAGTTGATTATACTGTTAAACTGGATGACGTTTTTTATTCCGAAAGAGAAGAAGCTTTCCTGAGCTCAAACAAAAACGATATTTAACAAAACCATAGCAATGACTTTTAATGATTGTTTACTACATTAAGACAATTGATTACTTTGACTATTATTATTTTTGAATGTGCCAATTTCTTCAGCTGACAACTACGAAATGCATTACACATTTGAGGTAGTGAGAAGCAAAAGAGATGTAAGTGCCAAAATTAAAAATTTGGAGATAACCAGTACAAATGGTAGTTAAACCTCTCCTCTGTTTCGGGACAAAATATAGTACTAGTAGTCTTGGTAGGTGCTGCTATACAGCATGATTTTTTAAAAAAAAATTCAAAGAAAACCTACCTACTACCAGAACTAAAAGTTTGAAAATGTCCACTTTCATCCCTTTGCTTCTCACTGCCTTATTTGTTGTTCTCTAATATAGGCCCACTTTCCTTACTTAATGCTTTAGTCATACACTTCTATAGAGTATGAGGAACAAAAATATTTTAAGCTTACCTCTTCCACTCCTTCCGACGAACCTCAAGTCGTTGAACTTGGCCACTTGGTTCTTCATGACCGCCGTAGCATTTCGCAGCTCCCCACAGAAATTCTCGTCGTTTCCTGCACGAATGCTGACCACTGTGCCATCTGCCACTTCGCTCAGGCACACCACTTTGAACGCCACTGGAAGCGTTTTGTTGGAACGCCAGTGGGTGGGCAACGAGGAACAGAGAAAGCATGGGCTGCCAGTACGTACCAACTCTCCGGGATGTTCGGACATTACCTCTGACAAAATTCTTTCGCCAGGGAATACAAAGTCTGTAGAAGTCCTTTCTTGCCCGCCGGAACTAACCGGACTGGCACCGTTCACTGAATCGGTTGGTAAATGCATGTTTCAGTTAATATGGCACTCAAGCCGTATCAGACGTCTGTTACTTAGAGCAGAGAAGTTCAGTTGCAAAGCTTAAGCATAGGTTGCGTCAGTCATTTGTCACATTCAGGAAACTCGGAAACATAAGTAAAATTTTACATCAGATTGTCCGATTCATAGAACACAACGTAGGCTTCGATTATGTTGAGTTTCTAAACTTGGACCTGAGATCAAATTCACTTTTTCTTGGAAGAGAATCATTAGTGGAGGTTAACTTCGTTACAGTGGCTTCTGAAATTGAACAAAAACGAAAGTGCTTTGAACCATCAAAAGCGGCTGAGTACCCTGTCGTAGCCAAAGTGAATTGGGCAGTACTTATGAGAAAATACAATTCAGAACTCCGAAAAAAATCAGACTGTACCCGGTAAGCATATCTGAATGAAGTTATTTAATACAAATTAGAAGCTCAATAAAATCAGATCATTTGATTTTATCATTTTCACATTTGATCAGATCATTTTCAGTCAATGTTTTCATTCATAAAACTGATTCTCTCTCTGGACTATGGCATTTTTCAATTACTTCATTGTAAATCGGTCGCAAGTCAGAAAACATGCAGCAGAATCTTTCAATTGTCTTCGATACAACTGCTGACCGAAACGACACAACGTCCGAGATGCTCAAAAGAGAATCCGAAATCGCCGCTCAAACGTTCTTTCCCACTTCCGCCGTCGCGCGGTCTGTTGGTTACCTCACTTCTCCAGTCTATCCTAGAACTGAATGAAAAGCGAGATTGGTTTGTGGAAAAAGAGAGCACACACACACACCGGAGGGGTGGAGGTAGACCACGTGACTTCGCTACCCCCGCAACCACCACCCCGTGTGGTTCGCCAGGCGTGTATCCCTCCGCGCGGGTCTCCTCCTGTCCTCGCGACTGTCAAACCGGCTGCCGCAGATTACCGGCGGCTCTCCTCGCTCCCCCCTTCCGGAGTCGTGACTCCTCCCCCTGGGCAACCCCCCGTGCACCCCCTCTGATACGGGAATCGATAGCGCTCCCGTGTTTTGCTCCTTTTCCGCTCTTGCAAAGAGATAGGCTCGTCACCAACTCGACCAACCCCGAATGGGGCAAGGAAAATACATCATTTCAGAGATTTTCACTTCACTCCTGTTGGGAGAAGAGTTCTTTAAAAGCAAACAAAACTATCCGTTAGAAAGAAAAAAAAGAAGCAATTCCAAAATAATAATAATCATTAGTTGAGAAAACATGTTTTAGAAAATTTAAAAATTAATAAGAGACAATTTTATACTAAGTTAAACAGCAACTTTCCCTAATTTTCACAGACTCGGAACACACAAATACATTGAGCAATTGAATGCACTTAGCTTTTAATTAAAGACTTTGGAAGTAAAAATGAAAACGCAAA
This sequence comes from Uloborus diversus, assembly GCF_026930045.1. Lineage (NCBI taxonomy): Eukaryota > Metazoa > Arthropoda > Arachnida > Araneae > Uloboridae > Uloborus > Uloborus diversus. The sequence goes on along the minus strand of NC_072731.1, from coordinate 211,849,995 downwards.
ATATTAATCATATTTTTCCAAAATAACAGCAACAATTTAAATAAAAAAAAAATAAAATAAACAAGATCGCGAGAATGAATCATTTAAAAAAAGTCGCAATCACAAAATCGAACCTTGTACAAAAATCGCAATCGCAAGAAAATGTAGCATTATCATATCTCAAGTACAAGATTTCTTACTTATTTTTTTTTCCCTTCTAAACTTCAATTTTCTCGCAACAATCAAAACTTCAAATTTTCAACATTCTAGGCAAGAGACGTTGAAAATTCTAAAAAAGTTTAAAAGAAAATACGGACTGAAACAAAAGGATTTAAGAAAAAATACAAGATAAAAAATTTCCTTACGTCCAAAGTCAAGGGATTTAACTGATAAGTAACTAGTAAGTATCACGAGCTGCTACTTCCCTCATGTTCTCAGTTTTCTAATAAGCAGTTAAGGGAGAATTTTCCTTAATCCTAGTATGTCCGACTTCAGCCATTATTTTAAGTCATCACACTTACGATATAGTTTTTTGAGACACTTTATAAATGGTATCGTAAAGTTTACGTTATCAACCTTTTCACCACTGAGGACCACTTGTACCTTTCAGAATCCTTGGCGGACCACATAGATAATATTAATATAAAAAACAATATAAAAAGACCTAGATAGCGCCAAATTAACACGTTAATGATTCCCTTGTGTCTTGCTTCTCACTTGAAAGATTCTCAATATTTGGCTCGAAAGAAGTTAACGCCAGTCTCATAGGAGCATTCGAATTTAGTAACCTATTTCTGTGTTCGGCAGAAGCATTAATTTACGTCTCAAGAGCCAAGATTTAAATTGAATATTTTATGACTGTTCACTTCGCAGACCACATGAAAACAGTCCGCGGACCACAGGTTGAGAATCACTGTATACGACGTAAACGATTACGACGTAATCGCGTAATCGACGTTTACGACGTAAACGATTATAAGGCTCTAACACTTGTCTTTTAAATCCCCACTAAATCTGAAGCAGAACCGTAGAAAAGTTCCTTATCTCTGTTTTTTAATGATTTCACACAGCAATGAAATGTTACTAAATGCTTAGGTTTTTGACTATATTATGATTTTCTGAAATTGATATTATGCTTAATAAGTGTCCCTGTTCACATTCAGTATTCAAAAAATAAATGTGAAACCTTGCAAATAATTTGACTACTGCATAATTTAACCGCAATTACTTACTAACCTTACTTCACAGCACCTTTTGCTAAGAGATAAAAACTCTACCTTTAAAGTCTTGCCACGAGTAAACGCAAAATTAAGAAAATGAAAGCAGATTGTTTTGTTTCGACCAAAACTATAAATTTCCACCACCCCTACTTTTCATGCCACATTCCAGGGCCGTAGATGATTAGGGGCACGCGCCGGTCCGCCCATCTCGGCATTTTAAAAGCCCAAGTAGAAAGGCATGTCCAAGGTCAGAAACGACCCCTCAACCACTTTCTCCGCAGAAACTCTCCTTATTATCCCCTAGGGTTGTCATGGATCCTTTGAACAGTGGGCAGGGAACAAAGTAAACACCCAAAATAAAAAGGGAAGGCACCTTCCCTTTTGAGTTATGGAGTTGTTTTACGGCCTGGAGGTGCAAAGACCCTACTTTTCTCTCCCCCTCCCCCTTTTTTTCGTCCCTGCCTTTTTTTACGATTTTTTTCCCTGGAGCCGCAGATATCTATAAAAAACAACCAAACTCCTTTTGTGTGTTTCTCACCTTCCTTTCACTACTTTTCTTTCATCTCATTTTAGGTTCATTTGTGAAAGTTCTTTGAATGCTATTTACGATTCCTCAAAAAACTGCAGCGAGCAATTTATTACGACTTTTCAGTATTATTATGGATTGTATTGCTTTCAAAAAAGAGAAAAAAGAAAGTGAAGGGGAAGGGGATTTCCTGTTTATTCTGATAAAAATAGAGAGAAGGATAATTATTAAAATTAACAGTCCATCGCAAAGCATGCTGATTTTTGGAACTTTTGCTTTTTTGGAAATAAAAAGTAACTGCCTAAAATACCGTATTACTCCGCATTATCCGGCATGCCGCAAAATTCGGGAGTCACCAGATTTTCAATAACACTTGCCTGGTCTTTTCCGGCATGCAGGAAAAATCGAGGTTAGGGGGGGGGGGAATGAGTACTACTATAAAAAATATATGTTCAGCTTAAAAAATGAATTCAAGTTCCATACATATCTTATTAGTATTAATAAAAAGTTTAATTTTGTAAAAATATTAACTAACAATGTTATTTGTTATTTCAACAAGAAAAATATTATTCAATAACGAATAATTTAAAAAAAAAATGAATTAAAACTAAGCAAACATTTAAGCAGTAAGTTATCGCCCCTATGCCAGCGCTAAAGAATTTACCATAGCTATTCAACAAACAAAAATTAAACTTATCCCTCTAAAAGGACCAAAAATAGTTTATTTATTAAAAAAAACATGAATGAATCGCAATAACAATGGTCTGCTTTCTGATTGGAACTGAATGCGGAGATTTACTTTTGTTTTGTTGCAAAATAAACCTCGAATTTTCCGGCATGCTGGTCAACCACACCTTTTTCCGGCATGCCGGATAATGAGGGGTAATACGGTTTTAAAGTATACAGTGAACCAGTCTGAAAAAGCAAATATTTTGAAGTTTGTCAGTGTTTTTAAAATAATAATTGTATTAGAGTTCTACTAAGGCATGATAATACTGTTTTACTGATTAAATCAAGTCTAATATTATGACTGAAATACTTGATACGGCTAGTACTTCGATATCGTAGAATAAATACATTTATTAGCAAAACTAAATATCTCATGAGTTAACGGTCAGGTGCGGAAAAAGAAATAATTTTTAGCGGGGGCACTGAGGAGTAAAAAATGGTTATCTCTCACAAAATGTTTCATTACAAACTTCTCATAACATATTTTTCGCTCTTTTTACTCTTTTTTACTTTCTTCTATATCTAATATATAGAAGAAAGTATTGGATTCGTGCAAATTTTCGAATTTCGAATTTTGACGGATTCGAACGTTTTGAGGTGTGCTGAGTCCATTTCGACTATTTTTGGAAAATGTCTGTCTGTCTGTCTGTCTGTGTGTATGTGTGTCCGTGTGTATGTCACGTCTGTGTGTGACCAGTTTTTTGTGGCCGCTCTACAGCAAAAACTACCGCATGAAATCGAACGAAATTCGGTACACATGTGTGCCCTTATGTGAACTTGTGCCCATTGGTTTTTGGCGTGAATTCCTCCAAGGGGGGTGGAGCAATGGGACGTTTTTTGAGTTACGCGTGCTTGCTATTCCTCAGGAAGTAAATGGCGGAATCAAACAAAATTTGGTCCATATGTTGCCGTTAGCAGTAACAGGTGTTGATTCAATTTTGGTGTCAATAGCTCAAACGGGGGATGAGTTATAGAACGTTTTTTGTCGTGAATTGCGGCTGCTGTATCTCAAGAAATAACGAAAGGAATCAAACAAAAAATTTTCCACAAGTAGCCCTTAGTGGGTATAAAAGCCGATTTTATTTTGGTGTCAACAGCTGAAAAGGGGGTGGCGCAATCGAACGTTCTCTTTTTCCATTGTGAGTGCCCTTTCTCAAGAAGTAATGCTATGTTCTGGATGAAATTTGGAATACATGTGAATCCATATGTAAACAGGCTTTGGTTCAATTTTGACGCCAATCGCTCCAAGAGGTGTTGAATTTTTTTTTTTTTTTTTTTTTTTTTTTGCGAATGAAAATAGCTTTATTAATGCAACAATAAGAAAGATAAATCGCAATAGATTGTCGTCTGCGTATTTCTCGTGATTTTAATTGTATGGAAATTATCGGAAATATTACCTCAATGATTTAAAATTTTTAACTGTTGCCATCTTATGTTTGTTAACAAATAAAATATTTGTAATTAACTCAAGCAAGGCTTTTAAAATAACTTACAATTTTCGCTCTTTGCTTTGCTTTTGCAATAATTCAGACATTGGGATGGTCGTCAAGTTTTTGCATGTGTAATTTTGTTTTTGTTGGGAATATTGCTTCCTCGTCAAGCATGGGGAGGGATCAGAAAAAAAAAAAAGAAAAATATAGAAGAAAGTTTCGTGATGGCCACAACATACTAGTTTAAATAGTTTTCAGGATCCCTTAAAGTCAATAAATCTAATTTAACATAAAAAATAGATAATTTATTTATAATTCGACGTACATTTTTTGTAACATTTTAACCCAGTTTAATTTTTCTTAAAAGTTCACAATAGCTATAGTTGGGTTCAAGCCTAACCTTGCAGCACTGTAAAGGCTACGCAGGCCCTAATCACAGCATTACGATGCTGCGAGATTAGGTTCCCAAGCACTATAGGTCAATACATAAGTTTTTAAAAGGCCGTAGCCGGATTTCTATGTTAAATCTGACCTTGCGGCTTTTTCGGCTCGCACTTGGGGGATCATTTTGGTGTCGAATAAAAATAATTTAGCCAAATTTTCAGCTCTTTATCTCAAATGACCTTCGAGTTTTTCAAAAAAAAAAAAAAAACTGTTTTTTCGATTTTATTTATTTTTTTTTCATAGTAAAATTCAAAATCTATGTATGTTTTTTTTCTTTTCTTATTTTAAGGAATAAAATCAAAAAATATTATAGTTATAATTTTTAAACGAAAAGCCGATTTTTGGCGACGGAAATAAAATGTAAATATTTTTTTTCACTGCTTTTCTGAAAAGTGTCACTCGCCAAATTTTGTCAGAAAATGTCATTCATACTCCTCTACACTCAGAAATTTTTTCGAATTTTTTGAATTGGTGAAATAATATGAAAAAAACTAAAAAGTGAGTGTTTTTTTTTTTCATAATTTTGCGTTTAAACAAATTTAAATGTTTTTTATTGCCAAAAAAAAAAAAATCGTTCGAAATAAGTTAGTAAAAAATCGTCTGCTTAATAAAAAAGAAATTTTTTTTAAAAAAATCGAAAATACTATCGTACCAAAGAAAAAAACATAAAGAAAACCATTAAAAAAACAGACAGATCCTTCATGGAAGTATTAGAAATGTAAAAAAAAAAAATGATTGAAGAGTTTTTGAATAAATATTATTCAATGCTAAATAAAGGCGATTATACCTATAGTTTGTCCATGCTATTGGGAATACTTTTTCAGTCTGAATCCAATAAGGACAAAAATTTAGAACATTAAAGTAACTTTATTGTAATTTAGGCACCATTTAACGTAATTATTTTAACTAACTGACAGTTGATACAGTAATTTTCAGTAACTTATGTAAATTTTTTAAGTAAGGTTATTCTTCGTCACTGTCTTCATAAATTGTTCAAAATTATTATATCTAATGTCAGTTATTGAAAAGAAAATATGTTAAACGGTGTTTAAATTATAAAAAAGTTATTTTAATGTTCGAAATGTTTGTTTTTATTGGATCCAGATTGAAAGATTATTAAAAATAACGTGGACAAATTATATAATTGTCTTTATGTACAACTCTTAGCATCTTTCTTATCTCTACTAATAATAAAGTTGGAAGTCTCTCTGTCTGGATCTCTGTGACACGCATAGCGCTTAGACCGCTCGGCCAATTTTCATGAAATTTGGCACATAATTAGTTTGTTGAATGAGGGTGTGCACCTCGAAGCGATTTTTCAAAAATTCGATTTTGTTCTTTTTCTATTCCAATTTTAAGAACATTTTACCGAGCAAAGCATCATAACGTAGAACATAGGCGAACAAATGAACATAGAAAATTGGCGAGAAATTTATAATCCATTATTTGTAAATATACAAGCTAACCAAATGACTTTTTAATTTTCTACTACGGGCAAAGCAGTACGGGTACCGCTAGTCAATAATAAAGCTGAAAGTCTCTCTGTCTGGATGTCTGTGACGCGCATAGCGCCTAGACCGTTCGGCAGATTTTCATGAAATTTGGCACAAAGTTAGTTTGTAGCATGGGGGTATGCAGCTCGAAGCGATTTTTCGAAATTTCGATTTTGTTCTTTTTCTATTCCAATTTCAAGACCATTTTCCCGAGAAAAATTATCATAAGATGGACGAGTAAATTAAAGATGGACGAGTTATCATAACGTGGAATCGTAACATGGGCAAATCAATTGGCGAGAAATTCACCATCCATTATTTGTAAATATACAGGCGAACCAAATGACCTTTTAATTTTCTACTACGGGAAAAGCCGTGCGGTTAACACTAGCTGAATAATATTTATTTAAAAACTCTTTAATCTTTTTTTATTTATTTATTTATTTATTTTTTTTTTTTTTTTTTTGCATCCTTAATAACTTTATGAAGGATATGTCTTAGTTTTTTTTTTAAGTTTTTCCCTGGCAAGATAGTATTTTCGAAATCTTTTTTTTTTTAATTTTTGTTTTTACTTAGCAGACGATTTTTACTGATTTAGTTCAAATGAATTTTTTCGCAATAAAAAATATTTAAATTCGTTTAAATGCAAAATTTTGAAAAAAAAAAAAAAAAAAAAAACTCACTTTTTTGGTTTTTTTTTCATATTATTTCACCACTTCAAAAAATTTGAAAAAGTGTAGAGGAGTATAAAAGACATTTTCTCTGACAAAATTTGGTAAGTGAAACTTTTCAGAAAGGTATTGAAAAAAAATATTTGCATTTTATATCTGCCGCCAAAAATTCGCTTTTCGTTTAAAAATAATGACTGTAATATTTTTTAATGTATTTTACTCCTAAGAATAATGAAAAAAAAATTACCATACATTAATTTTGAATTTTACAGTGGAAAATAAATTAAAATCGAAAAAAAAAAACAGGTTTTTTTTAAAAAAAAAACTCGAAGGTTGTTTGAGATAAAGAGCTAAAAATTTGGCTAAATCATTTTTATTCGACACCAAAATGATCCCCCAAGTTCGAGTCGAAAAAGCCGCAAGGGCAGATTTAACATAGAAACCTGGCTACGGCCTTTATTATGTATGTAGGGGAGGGTGGTGCAAAGCGGGTAGGCCATCGTATACCCCCTCCCCTTCCTCTATAGTGCGTAAGCGGCGATGCATACGTATGTCGTGCTTACATGAACACCGCCGAGTTTTAATCAGTCCCAGCGAAGCAGCAGTGAAGCGGCATGGGGCAACCAGGCTTAAAATATTTTTTTTTTTTAAATGATACATTTCTTTAAAAAAATGAAGTTTTGTAACTTCATTAATGTGATTAGTGGATGACCAGTTTTTTTTTTTTTTCGATTGTCAATAATATTATGTTATTATTATACCATTCACCTACAAACTACGATAATCATTTCTTTTGTTTCTTTTTTAAATTTAAGGTTATAATTATTGAAATAAAAAACGTGCCATTGGCCAAAGCGGGTATAGGATTTAATCATATATTTATTTATAATTTATTGAATTGTATGCTGACTTGGATTTTCTATTTCAATAGGATAAGTATAATTTAAAAAAGTTATTTTTTAGAATAGCAATTAATTAGTCTAATTAATTGAATCAGTTATTTCGTTATGTTTTATTAACAACTGTGCTGACTTTAAATTGTATAGCTAAGTACAACAGTTTTTTATTTTTTATATAATGGCAGGTAGCTAGTTAAGTATTTTAATCATTTATAACTTCATATTTGATTGGCAAACATATCAAATCATAATTAGTTAAGCTTTCCCGCTTTGGGCTCCCTAGTAAGGCAAAGCGAGTTTCTCAAATGTTTCTAAATTTTGATGATAAATAAATATTGGATTTGAAATAATACAAAAATCACTTCTTTTCATCTTGAAGGTCAAGAACCCTGCTAGGAAGTAAAATCGAAATTGTTGCGATAAAAATCCAAAAGACTGCAATTTTGGAGCGTTCTTCGAAAACCTACCCGCTTTGGAACACCCTCCCCTATATCCATACATGACCGATTTTTTAACAAGGATGAATAGCAGCTATCAAAAGCAGGAATTTTGCTTCTCATTCTTGGAAAGAAAGTCAACATTTTATCATCATCTACGACAGCATCTATTTTGTAAATTTTTATATGGTTTTTTTTCCATCAATCTTATCAAAGCTGAAATAATTTCCAAGTTTAGTAATAAATTAATTTTCCAAAGCCGATGAACACTGCTTTTAGAGGTTTTAGTTGGATTCCTTCTTTTAAAAGAAAGGAAAGGAGGAGGGGTACTTAAGTCAGTCTACGGGCAGTGTACAGCTGAGTTCAGCTCTGATCACATAAAAGAGAAATATAAATCTATTTGTAACATATTAAATTTTTTTTAAATTTCAAAAAATGGAATGATATAAGTAAAATAGTTATGGAGGAAAAATTCCACACTTGGCGCTTTTTTATGTTATGTGATCACCACGCTCTTCACCTCCCTCCCCCCTCCTTCAGACGAACCTGTCGACCCGTCATACGAAACTGACCAGGAGGGGTAAAAAACAGACGATTTTCTTATTTCCAAAATTTTTTCTTCGTATATTACATCATTGGAAAAAATGGAAAGAGATAGAAGAAAAAAAATGTACTCGAAAAAAAGTATAAAATACGAATTTCCGTCCAAAACTAAACGAGCATACTTTCCCGTATACCAACGACGACCTACTATCTCATCAATATTCAATATTCTCTTCATTAAACATGCATTTACCATTAAAGCTAATTTCCGAAAACAAAATAGGACTCTCACATTTAAAAAATAGATCTGTAAAACAGAAACAAATAAATAAAGCAGCAACGTCTTTGAACAACGCAAAAAAGCTAATATATTAGGTTTTCCACAAAAAAAAAAAATCTTTAACCGTTTTTCAGGAGAAAAAAAGGAGTTAAAGTTAAAAGCAAATTCGAATAAATAATTTTATCAAAAAAAAATAATAAATAAAATAAATAAATAAATAAATAAATAAATAAATATTAATAACAATAATAATAATAATAATTATTAATAATAATAATTAATAATAATAATAATTAATAATAATAATAATTAATAATAATAATAATTAATAATAATAAAAATGATAAATATTTTGTAGCTCTTGCTTTTGTCTCGGATTTTATTTTTTCCCCAGTTGCCGAAAAAAAAAAAAGATTAATAAACCTTTGGAAATAAACAAGTAAAATCGTAAAATATCCTCTTAAATAGATAATTTTTGTTATAAAATCGTTTGCACTCTTTCTTTCAGTTAAAAAATAAAGCCGTCTGAATTTTCTTGTTTTACGTTACCAAAAATAAAATAAATTAATTAAAACTTTAGAAGGATCCTGTGAACAAATCGTTTTCACAGACATTATTTTACAGCAAAAATGTATGCATTTTCAATTATTTTCATTTTGACTCAGTCTATCTCTGACGTGTGTCTTTGTGTTTTGGTTTTTGTTAATAACTATTTTCTTGTTTCTTGAAATAAAAAATTAAGAACAGATTCAGAATCTGCACAATTGTTTCAGTTTTTTAGTACAAAAAAAAATTTTGAGTGTTGTTAGCTCTTTAGATAAAAGGGTAAGAAATTCCTCCGTAGGTGCTAATGATAAAAATTCTTGAATTGTTCAAAACATTCTCTTCTTATTTCTAAATCTTTTCTATGCATGTTCTTCCCCAAGAGCGATTTTCAACAAAGTTTGTTAGAATCAAATTTGTCTTAAAGTTCATGTTTTATATTTGTTTTAAATTTCCCCTTAGGAGCTAATTTTAAAATTATTGAATTGTTAGTAGGGTAATAATGCCGGTTCTGCCCCAAGAGGCGGCTCTGCGGCTATGAGCCGCCTCCCAATCCCTCCGCCTCCCTGATGCCGCCTCCACCGCCGCGTGAGTTGAGTTGTCCGTGAAAGATTACGAGGTTTCTGGTTGTCATGACAACCAGAGTTTTGGGATGGCAACACTTCGTAGAAGTTTTCGGATGGCAACACTTGTTTTTCGTAACCTTTTACGAGTTTTGGGATGGCAACACTCAACGTTTCGGATGTGAATATTTTTACGCGAACTTTGAAGATTTTATTTTTGCAATGCTCCTGGCGCCATCTATTGAGAGGTTGATTTTTTATTTCCGAACTTTGAATAATTTCGACGAATGGTTGTCAAGACAACCAAAGTTTCGCGAATTTAATTATTTTTATTTTTACAGAGTGTTGAAGTTGGGAATCGAACACCCAAACTTTGAGTTAGCAAAAACGTATGCTAACCACTATGCTATATTTTTCATTACTCTTTCAGTCTTAATGTGAATCTGTACCATGACAACGAATATTACAATTAAATTAATTTTAAAACCATCAGTTAATTTACTCTTTAGTACTAATCATGGCATATCATTAACTGAATTTCAGCTCATAATTGAAACTATCATCATTATTATTATTTTTCATAATAACAAAGTTTTCACTTAAGTAAAGATTTATTTAAATACAACCCATTCGAGATTTTAGATTTATTTCAATGCTTTGTGGGCTTGAAATATATTTTAAACTTTGATTTTCTTTTTCATGCATTTCAAACTTTATCATTTTTATTTTTTCTAACTTGTTAAATTTTCTTAACTAATTTCATTTTTCTTTGTCAAATTTACAAATATTTTTTCTAACTTGTAAAAATTTCGAAGAAATAATTTTCTTAACTAATTTTTTTTGACTTTCATACAACAAAATATTTTTTCTTACTTGTTAAATTTTCAAAGAAATAATTAACTTAAATATTCTTTCACACATTTTGAACTTTAACGTTTTTTCCTGTCATTTAGCACTTTGATTTTTTTTTTTTTTCACTATTTTAGCGTTTTTCAATTATTTTCAGTCTTTAACTATTTTCTTAACTTTTTAGTCTTTAACTAATTTCAAGCATTTCAGACTTAGATTATTTTTTCGTGATTTCGATTTTTTTTTTTTAGTATATTTTAGAGTTTGATCATTTTCTCGCTTGTTTTTACTTTATCGTTTTTTTTTTTCCCCGATATTTTTAAACTTAGAAATTTTTCACAAGTAGTGACAGGAATCGAACCTTCAAATTTTTCAAAACGTTATCATGTCTTCAATTTTTGCAATCATGTCAAACTTGCAATCAATTTACTCGTAGTAGTAATTAACACTTATCATTAACAAATTTTCTCAGATTTTAAAAAAATCAACTTAATTAATTTTTTCCAGTAAGCAAATTGCGCACTCAAGTTACATTCCAACACTGCATATATGTTTCAAGAGTTTCATTGAATTTATCACATTCCATTTAATTAACTCTAATAATTACTTTTTCATTAATACTTAACTTAATCATTTTATCATACATTTATTCCAGTTACAAAATTATGCTTAAAAGTTATTTATTTTTCTTAGCACAAGAGATTTTAACACGTTCCTACTAAAATGCTTTTCACTCTAGTTTGAGTTTACTAAAATAGCAACTCATTTACGATTTAGATTCATTTAATCGTCTTTGATTCTTTTTTCATTGTTAATATTTTAAATTATCACATACGTTATTATTTTTATACATTTATCCATTTAATTTTCGAAAATCTACAATCAATTTACTTTTCGTATTAATTAACACTTATCACTATCAAATATTTTCATGAATTTTAAAAAATTATCTTCTTAAATAATTTTTTACTGTAACCAAATTTCCCACTCAAGTTATATTTTATCACTACATATGCTTTTCATGAGTTTCACTTAATTTATCGCATTTCATTTAATTAACTCTAATAATTATTTTTTATCATCGATATTTAAGTTAATCATATTTTCCTTTCTTTATTTTTTTTTCATGCAAACACTCTTGATGGAACAAAACAAAATTTTCAACTTTCATGAATTAAATCCCCTCTGAATATTTTATTTTACTTTACCATACTTTACTATTTTACTTACTGCGTTTTACTATTTATCATTCATTACAGCTTTTACAAAATATTACTTTACAACCAACCAATTTCATTAACAGAATTTTCATTACAATTTATAAATTTCACTTTTATTTAATTATTTTTACCTACGGTAAAATAAAACACATAACACAAAAATGTTAAACATCAATGAAGTACCCAAGAAATGTTAAAATTATAAGTCGAGTATCAAAACTTCATGTCAGCAAATTTTAAAAATAGACTTACCGAAAAATAACTTCTACTGAAATTCATTTCAAAACTTGGAATCAATTTACTCTTAGCATTAATAAACACTTATCATTAAGAAATTTTCATGGATTTTAAAAATCAACTTATTTAATTTTTTTCCAGTAAGCAAATTTCGCACTCAAGTTACATTTCATCACTTTATATGCTTTTCAAGAGTTTCATTTAATTTATCACATTTTATTTAATCAACTCTATTAATTATTTTTTTGATTAGTATTTAACTTAGTCATTTTATCGCATAGTGTTTTACTTTATTATTTTTTTTTTTTCATACAAGCACTCTTGTTAGAATAAAACAAAATTTTCAACCTTCATGAATTAGAATCACTTTGGCTATTTCATTTTCCCAATAATATTTTACTTTAACAACTAATTTCTTTAACAAAATCGATATCATTTATTTTAGTCTTTATCCTTTTCGAACGATACATTCAAATGGACAGCTATACGTTAAATTAAGAAACTTAATCTAAATTTTGACAAATTAAGTTATAGCTAAATACTGACTAAAATTAAGTACAAAAGACTAACCTTTTTGGGGTGAAATCCCTCAAGTACCAGCTATCGCGAAGTTATTTAAAAACAGTGAATGAAATTGTAATAAGTGGATTGTTAATTATAACTCAATCTCACAAAATTACAATTACATGCATGTTTTATTTGAAATCGCTGCATACGGCTGGCTGCCCATCGTCGATTTGCAGAACGCATGCCGTGATATCGCAAATCAACTCGGCTGTTGAAAGAAACTACCGTAATCCCACAGCACTTCGGATCGTCCACACACACGCATCGAGGCGAATTGAGAAAATGACTTTATCAATATTGCTATCTACCCCTTTACCGATAACAGATAACAAACCCCACGTGCTAGTATTATTCACCACCTGGCCTACGTCTTTCAAGTGATGTCACTGTTTCTGACCAATTAAAATTAGTTCACGTTTCTCAAATATCAAGCACATAGATCGGCAATAGCCTGATGTCAGGTTTTTCCAAACAAAATTTTAGATTTTAATTCGTAGTTTCGAATTAATTTCTTTTTCATTTCAAACTTATAAAAAAAAATTTCCAGCTTGTAAGAATATTTCTTTCAAAAACAGATTTTTGATTCAAAACAGTATTTTTTCAAACTTGTAATATTTTTCTACTTAGAAAATGAAATCAAAAATTTTTGTTTTCTTTAATCATATAAAATGTTTTTAAGAAATAATTTCTCAAACTTGTAATATTTTTCCACTAATTAAAAAAAAATCAATTTTTTTTTTCAATCATATAAAAATAAATTTTTAATCTTACAACAGTAAATTTTTCCGCAAAAATATTTTTTCAAATCAAAATAATAATAATATTTTTGTAACATATTGTTTTTTTTCCTTTCAATCTTTTTTTTTTTTTTCAAAAATTTTCAAACTTACGAAATAAAATTTTTTCAACTGAATCTTCAAACGAAATGCTTTAATTAAATTTAAAACTCAATATCACTTTACTCTTAGTATTAATAACCAATAGCACTTAACCATTTACTCTTTGCACTCTAAGTATTAATTAACACACACGCATTAGAAATAATAATAATAATGTTTAAGATACTTACAAATCACTTACTCAAGCTTTCAAATATCCATCTAGCATGTTATTGTTCATTCGTGTGAGGGAACTTGTAATAAAACTTTACTTATCAACCGAAATTATAAGCGAAAATATCGCATTTTTTAGCACTTAATATAATCCTACAATTAACAAATTGGTTTTAACTTTGAATTTAAGAAAAATAAAAACTATTACACACTTAGTAACATATCTATCGATGTATATTATTTCATGACAAATCACAAATAGGTGAGGATCTTTTATCGATCATGTGACCAACTAAGTTAAGAAAGAGCGTTCTTATCTCATATGAGAATTTATAAGTCTTTAATATTTCTCTTTAATGTAAGTGTATTAATACGTACGAGTTTGTGTATGTGAATATAACTGTGTATTGTTTTCAAACCATTGTCATGTTTAAGCTTTACGGTTCTAATTTTGACTTTCCACTTAGCATTATTTGAAGTCCTTCGCATGCATTAAACTATAGAAATATTACAAAAATTATATTTTCATTCAGTCTTAATTACAAAACCATACAATAAGATGAAGACAACACCGATAGTATAAAGATTACTTACAATAAAGTGCATATAAAAAATATATGTAAGAGTGATTTCAAAGTATAATCCATCAACCATATTCAACAACTCAATCAAAACACAAGTCTCTTTTAAAATGATAAACACAATTTATTCACACACACAGTAAAAGACAATTAAAAAAACTTCCATCTTTAAGTAAAACTCTTCAAAACTTTCAAGCGTATTTTTAACATCGATTGCATCAAATAAATCAGACACATGACATTTTAAACATGGACTATCAACATTCAAAGCAACGAAGTCACGAGTCAAGTTTTCCCAATTAACATTAAAAAGAGCCCGTTCGAAAAAAAAGTGTCGAACTTTCGACCCCTTGTTAATGATTCACATTCATGCACTCTCATGTAAAAAATGAATCCATTTTTACAATCCACACATTCTTTTTTAGAAAGGTAGTTTATGTTGCATATGAGCTCATCAAATAGTCACTTACGTAGAGAATCAGCCAGTTTACGAACTTCTTGTGATGTATATGTGCTGATTTTATCACATCGACAATCACAGGGATATTTTTTCTCAATTTCCGAAAGGATGTACTCTTTTAGAGTATAAGTCATAAGTTTGTCTTTGACACTACGTGAGATACAAGGGGATGCGTAGCACAATTTGTCAATCTGGCTTTCCAAAAGTAGAACTCTATCAGGCATCAACTGGAACACTTCTCGTTTCAGTTTGAACAATCTTTGCACACTAACACAGATGTTACCATTCGCACTCGACTCTCCTTTTTTATAACAAAAGCGAAATCACGGTCTTCGATTAATTTTTGATTTACATTTTTACGTAGGCTTGAAATAAGTGATCTCCACACATCTGGTTCTAAGGAAATACCATCCATAGTTGGTCGAAAAATACCATCTTTCCCACACGTATATCTTCTAATATGCACGCGTGTACGTTTCCGAAAAGTATTCACCTAAAGTGAAAATACAATCACCCAAGTGTATCATATCATCAGGCTGTGGAGAAGCCTCAATGTTCATTTTCATGTTCGTTGCATCCCATCTGTTCATCTTCAGGCTTCAAAGTTTCAGAACGATTTTCACCAGCGTTAGTCATTCTTAACTCTCATAGGATTAGGAGTCACAATACTAAAACAACTTCCTGTGAACTTAAAAAATAAATCAAACTAGGTTTTAACACTAGCTGGTGAAGAAAAATCCTAAGTACATAGAATAAAATTTCACGATCTCTTTCAAAGCTCAGAATCACCCTGAAAATGATTCTCCAAACATCCACTATAAACCAATGAATATTCACTTTAACCAATGAGAAGTGTACATAAATCTCTTGCTACTGACGTCATAGAATATCACATGAACTTTTGAGCAGAATTGAGTTGTTTTACACAGTATTCAGATTTTTAGAAAATGCCAACACTTTGACTTCCAAATTCATCCTGACCTACTACGAGTAATTTTAAGATGGTAGCAGGTTTTCACATCACATCGAATGCCGATGACGGTTTCGCATCTCATGCAAATTGACATGATCAATTACACGTGATTGATCATGTCATGCGTGAGATGCGAAAACGTCATCGGCATTCGATGTGATGTGAAAACCTGCTACCATCTTAAAATTACTCGTAGTAGGTCAGGATGAATTTGGAAGTCAAAGTGTTGGCATTTTCTAAAAATCTGAATACTGTGTAAAACAACTCAATTCTGCTCAAAAGTTCATGTGATATTCTATGACGTCAGTAGCAAGAGATTTATGTACACTTCTCATTGGTTAAAGTGAATATTCATTGGTTTATAGTGGATGTTTGGAGAATCATTTTCAGGGTGATTCTGAGCTTTGAAAGAGATCGTGAAATTTTATTCTATGTACTTAGGATTTTTCTTCACCAGCTAGTGTTAAAACCTAGTTTGATTTATTTTTTAAGTTCACAGGAAGTTGTTTTAGTATTGTGACTCCTAATCCTATGAGAGTTAAGAATGACTAACGCTGGTGAAAATCGTTCTGAAACTTTGAAGCCTGAAGATGAACAGATGGGATGCA
Organism: Uloborus diversus; assembly: GCF_026930045.1. Classification (NCBI taxonomy): domain Eukaryota; kingdom Metazoa; phylum Arthropoda; class Arachnida; order Araneae; family Uloboridae; genus Uloborus; species Uloborus diversus. Next base: position 211,833,691 of record NC_072731.1, on the reverse strand, counting down.
ACGAACATGAAAATGAACATTGAGGCTTCTCCACAGCCTGATGATATGATACACTTGGGTGATTGTATTTTCACTTTAGGTGAATACTTTTCGGAAACGTACACGCGTGCATATTAGAAGATATACGTGTGGGAAAGATGGTATTTTTCGACCAACTATGGATGGTATTTCCTTAGAACCAGATGTGTGGAGATCACTTATTTCAAGCCTACGTAAAAATGTAAATCAAAAATTAATCGAAGACCGTGATTTCGCTTTTGTTATAAAAAAGGAGAGTCGAGTGCGAATGGTAACATCTGTGTTAGTGTGCAAAGATTGTTCAAACTGAAACGAGAAGTGTTCCAGTTGATGCCTGATAGAGTTCTACTTTTGGAAAGCCAGATTGACAAATTGTGCTACGCATCCCCTTGTATCTCACGTAGTGTCAAAGACAAACTTATGACTTATACTCTAAAAGAGTACATCCTTTCGGAAATTGAGAAAAAATATCCCTGTGATTGTCGATGTGATAAAATCAGCACATATACATCACAAGAAGTTCGTAAACTGGCTGATTCTCTACGTAAGTGACTATTTGATGAGCTCATATGCAACATAAACTACCTTTCTAAAAAAGAATGTGTGGATTGTAAAAATGGATTCATTTTTTACATGAGAGTGCATGAATGTGAATCATTAACAAGGGGTCGAAAGTTCGACACTTTTTTTTCGAACGGGCTCTTTTTAATGTTAATTGGGAAAACTTGACTCGTGACTTCGTTGCTTTGAATGTTGATAGTCCATGTTTAAAATGTCATGTGTCTGATTTATTTGATGCAATCGATGTTAAAAATACGCTTGAAAGTTTTGAAGAGTTTTACTTAAAGATGGAAGTTTTTTTAATTGTCTTTTACTGTGTGTGTGAATAAATTGTGTTTATCATTTTAAAAGAGACTTGTGTTTTGATTGAGTTGTTGAATATGGTTGATGGATTATACTTTGAAATCACTCTTACATATATTTTTTATATGCACTTTATTGTAAGTAATCTTTATACTATCGGTGTTGTCTTCATCTTATTGTATGGTTTTGTAATTAAGACTGAATGAAAATATAATTTTTGTAATATTTCTATAGTTTAATGCATGCGAAGGACTTCAAATAATGCTAAGTGGAAAGTCAAAATTAGAACCGTAAAGCTTAAACATGACAATGGTTTGAAAACAATACACAGTTATATTCACATACACAAACTCGTACGTATCAATACACTTACATTAAAGAGAAATATTAAAGACTTATAAATTCTCATATGAGATAAGAACGCTCTTTCTTAACTTAGTTGGTCACATGATCGATAAAAGATCCTCACCTATTTGTGATTTGTCATGAAATAATATACATCGATAGATATGTTACTAAGTGTGTAATAGTTTTTATTTTTCTTAAATTCAAAGTTAAAACCAATTTGTTAATTGTAGGATTATATTAAGTGCTAAAAAATGCGATATTTTCGCTTATAATTTCGGTTGATAAGTAAAGTTTTATTACAAGTTCCCTCACACGAATGAACAATAACATGCTAGATGGATATTTGAAAGCTTGAGTAAGTGATTTGTAAGTATCTTAAACATTATTATTATTATTTCTAATGCGTGTGTGTTAATTAATACTTAGAGTGCAAAGAGTAAATGGTTAAGTGCTATTGGTTATTAATACTAAGAGTAAAGTGATATTGAGTTTTAAATTTAATTAAAGCATTTCGTTTGAAGATTCAGTTGAAAAAATTTTATTTCGTAAGTTTGAAAATTTTTGAAAAAAAAAAAAAGATTGAAAGGAAAAAAAACAATATGTTACAAAAATATTATTATTATTTTGATTTGAAAAAATATTTTTGCGGAAAAATTTACTGTTGTAAGATTAAAAATTTATTTTTATATGATTGAAAAAAAAAAATTGATTTTTTTTTAATTAGTGGAAAAATATTACAAGTTTGAGAAATTATTTCTTAAAAACATTTTATATGATTAAAGAAAACAAAAATTTTTGATTTCATTTTCTAAGTAGAAAAATATTACAAGTTTGAAAAAATACTGTTTTGAATCAAAAATCTGTTTTTGAAAGAAATATTCTTACAAGCTGGAAATTTTTTTTTATAAGTTTGAAATGAAAAAGAAATTAATTCGAAACTACGAATTAAAATCTAAAATTTTGTTTGGAAAAACCTGACATCAGGCTATTGCCGATCTATGTGCTTGATATTTGAGAAACGTGAACTAATTTTAATTGGTCAGAAACAGTGACATCACTTGAAAGACGTAGGCCAGGTGGTGAATAATACTAGCACGTGGGGTTTGTTATCTGTTATCGGTAAAGGGGTAGATAGCAATATTGATAAAGTCATTTTCTCAATTCGCCTCGATGCGTGTGTGTGGACGATCCGAAGTGCTGTGGGATTACGGTAGTTTCTTTCAACAGCCGAGTTGATTTGCGATATCACGGCATGCGTTCTGCAAATCGACGATGGGCAGCCAGCCGTATGCAGCGATTTCAAATAAAACATGCATGTAATTGTAATTTTGTGAGATTGAGTTATAATTAACAATCCACTTATTACAATTTCATTCACTGTTTTTAAATAACTTCGCGATAGCTGGTACTTGAGGGATTTCACCCCAAAAAGGTTAGTCTTTTGTACTTAATTTTAGTCAGTATTTAGCTATAACTTAATTTGTCAAAATTTAGATTAAGTTTCTTAATTTAACGTATAGCTGTCCATTTGAATGTATCGTTCGAAAAGGATAAAGACTAAAATAAATGATATCGATTTTGTTAAAGAAATTAGTTGTTAAAGTAAAATATTATTGGGAAAATGAAATAGCCAAAGTGATTCTAATTCATGAAGGTTGAAAATTTTGTTTTATTCTAACAAGAGTGCTTGTATGAAAAAAAAAAAAATAATAAAGTAAAACACTATGCGATAAAATGACTAAGTTAAATACTAATCAAAAAAATAATTAATAGAGTTGATTAAATAAAATGTGATAAATTAAATGAAACTCTTGAAAAGCATATAAAGTGATGAAATGTAACTTGAGTGCGAAATTTGCTTACTGGAAAAAAATTAAATAAGTTGATTTTTAAAATCCATGAAAATTTCTTAATGATAAGTGTTTATTAATGCTAAGAGTAAATTGATTCCAAGTTTTGAAATGAATTTCAGTAGAAGTTATTTTTCGGTAAGTCTATTTTTAAAATTTGCTGACATGAAGTTTTGATACTCGACTTATAATTTTAACATTTCTTGGGTACTTCATTGATGTTTAACATTTTTGTGTTATGTGTTTTATTTTACCGTAGGTAAAAATAATTAAATAAAAGTGAAATTTATAAATTGTAATGAAAATTCTGTTAATGAAATTGGTTGGTTGTAAAGTAATATTTTGGAAAAGCTGTAATGAATGATAAATAGTAAAACGCAGTAAGTAAAATAGTAAAGTATGGTAAAGTAAAATAAAATATTCAGAGGGGATTTAATTCATGAAAGTTGAAAATTTTGTTTTATTCCATCAAGAGTGTTTGCATGAAAAAAAAATAAAGAAAGGAAAATATGATTAACTTAAATATCGATGATAAAAAATAATTATTAGAGTTAATTAAATGAAATGCGATAAATTAAGTGAAACTCATGAAAAGCATATGTAGTGATAAAATATAACTTGAGTGGGAAATTTGGTTACAGTAAAAAATTATTTAAGAAGATAATTTTTTAAAATTCATGAAAATATTTGATAGTGATAAGTGTTAATTAATACGAAAAGTAAATTGATTGTAGATTTTCGAAAATTAAATGGATAAATGTATAAAAATAATAACGTATGTGATAATTTAAAATATTAACAATGAAAAAAGAATCAAAGACGATTAAATGAATCTAAATCGTAAATGAGTTGCTATTTTAGTAAACTCAAACTAGAGTGAAAAGCATTTTAGTAGGAACATGTTAAAATCTCTTGTGCTAAGAAAAATAAATAACTTTTAAGCATAATTTTGTAACTGGAATAAATGTATGATAAAATGATTAAGTTAAGTATTAATGAAAAAGTAATTATTAGAGTTAATTAAATGGAATGTGATAAATTCAATGAAACTCTTGAAACATATATGCAGTGTTGGAATGTAACTTGAGTGCGCAATTTGCTTACTGGAAAAAATTAATTAAGTTGATTTTTTTAAAATCTGAGAAAATTTGTTAATGATAAGTGTTAATTACTACTACGAGTAAATTGATTGCAAGTTTGACATGATTGCAAAAATTGAAGACATGATAACGTTTTGAAAAATTTGAAGGTTCGATTCCTGTCACTACTTGTGAAAAATTTCTAAGTTTAAAAATATCGGGAAAAAAAAAAAAAAACGATAAAGTAAAAACAAGCGAGAAAATGATCAAACTCTAAAATATACTAAAAAAAAAAAAATCGAAATCACGAAAAAATAATCTAAGTCTGAAATGCTTGAAATTAGTTAAAGACTAAAAAGTTAAGAAAATAGTTAAAGACTGAAAATAATTGAAAAACGCTAAAATAGTGAAAAAAAAAAAAAAAAATCAAAGTGCTAAATGACAGGAAAAAACGTTAAAGTTCAAAATGTGTGAAAGAATATTTAAGTTAATTATTTCTTTGAAAATTTAACAAGTAAGAAAAAATATTTTGTTGTATGAAAGTCAAAAAAAATTAGTTAAGAAAATTATTTCTTCGAAATTTTTACAAGTTAGAAAAAATATTTGTAAATTTGACAAAGAAAAATGAAATTAGTTAAGAAAATTTAACAAGTTAGAAAAAATAAAAATGATAAAGTTTGAAATGCATGAAAAAGAAAATCAAAGTTTAAAATATATTTCAAGCCCACAAAGCATTGAAATAAATCTAAAATCTCGAATGGGTTGTATTTAAATAAATCTTTACTTAAGTGAAAACTTTGTTATTATGAAAAATAATAATAATGATGATAGTTTCAATTATGAGCTGAAATTCAGTTAATGATATGCCATGATTAGTACTAAAGAGTAAATTAACTGATGGTTTTAAAATTAATTTAATTGTAATATTCGTTGTCATGGTACAGATTCACATTAAGACTGAAAGAGTAATGAAAAATATAGCATAGTGGTTAGCATACGTTTTTGCTAACTCAAAGTTTGGGTGTTCGATTCCCAACTTCAACACTCTGTAAAAATAAAAATAATTAAATTCGCAGAAATATTCAAAGTCCGGAAATAAAAAATCAACCTCTCAATAGATGGCGCCAGGAGCATTGCAAAAATAAAATCTTCAAAGTTCGCGTAAAAATATTCACATCCGAAACGTTGAGTGTTGCCATCCCAAAACTCGTAAAAGGTTACGAAAAACAAGTGTTGCCATCCGAAAACTTCTACGAAGTGTTGCCATCCCAAAACTCTGGTTGTCATGACAACCAGAAACCTCGTAATCTTTCACGGACAACTCAACTCACGCGGCGGTGGAGGCGGCATCAGGGAGGCGGAGGGATTGGGAGGCGGCTCATAGCCGCAGAGCCGCCTCTTGGGGCAGAACCGGCATTATTACCCTACTATTGTTCAAAAATAAATAAATAAATAAATAAATAAAAAGACCCTTCAAATGGCTAAAGGGAAGAAAAAAAGTATTTTCCATGCATTAGCAAGTGCGTTTGAGACAATTGCTTGTTCATTAACTTTAGGCACTGATTAAAGAGATGTATGTGCCAAAATTAAAAAGTTGGAGATAAGCTCCTGTGTCTTAGGCTGCTATATACCATTATTTAGAAAAACTTTTAAATGAAAGTATCTAGGATCGTAACTTTAAACGTGTTTAACTCAAAACTTGAAAATATCCACTTACTTCCCTTTGCTTCTCACTGCCTCACAAGTTCTTCCTGATGAACTGTTTACTTAAAATGTATTTGAAGCAAATCCGCCTTTGAGTTCGGAATTATTATTTACAGTATTACCCGTAGGCACTATTTTTTTTTTTTTTTTAATCTGTTTAGTATTGAACGAAAAGTTGTTCAACTCAAAAAGTAAGACATGGGAATGAGGTTTCATCGCTGAGATCTTTTGAGCAAAAGAAAAAAAAAATGTTTGTTTCGATCGAACTGTTCACTATGGAGTTGTTAGATATGGAGGCAGGGTAGGGGTTCAGACCGACCGACAAACACACGGACACATTTTTACTTATTTCAAAACCCTACTTTCCAATTTTTGGTTATCCAATATTTTTATTCTTAAAATTCTTTTAATTATTTATTTATTTGCTTGAGTTTTTTTAGCGTTTTTTTACAGATTCATAAAGCCTTCTTTTGTATTTTTCATCAAAAAAAAATTTGAAAAGAGTAAATTGATGTGAACAACTTTCAAGGAAAGTTTTTAGAAATTAATTACGAAAAAAAAAGTCACCTGTTGTTTCAGTTTGAGGAGGTACAACTTTGAACATTATTTTCAAAAATTCTTGCTTCTTTGTTGCTCTTTTCCTAAGGTATATCTTATCTTTTATACTTTTAATAATTTTTTTCCCCCGACATTTCTACCTACAGTGTAGTAGCGCCATCTATTGTGACAAAACTCATTTTACTGCAATCAAAAACAGCAATTGCCCAAAAACCATTGAATCAAGTCCTTCCATCATAAGCAAAGCAGGGGGGGGACACCCCCTGCCCCTCACTTACTCTGCACTTACTCTTTGGCCCCTAAATTTCTCCAAAATGAGAACGAAAATCATAGCAAGAATATCATGCACGGTTATTTTATCTTATAGTTATTGATGTAGGCATGGTGGGGGGGGGGATTCTTGTAGAATATAGGCCTTCTGTGAAACTTTCTGGACACATTTGTTTAGCACCCAAAATTAATAAAAAATCATTTTGTCATCAACAAAGTTATTGGAAAGATTATTTCCATTTATTGTACCTCGTACCCCAGTGGCGTCTGCATAATTTAATTCTTGAGGATGTCAATTCAATACGACCGAGTTTAGGCCCCCCCCCATTTGTTTTGGCAATCAGAAGTTATTAGAAGGGAAACACCAGCGCCAGATCTTCAATTTTTCCGCAATGAAGCAAACTGTCGTTCTATTCATCTTTCTTCAAATTTCAATGTCAAGTTTAACTTTCATTTATTTTTTTAAGGCAGAAAAGGGAGAAATTCATGAAACGTATGATAAATTTAGCACTAAGAAATTATTTGTGTTGTGTGAAATTTATTGCTTTGAAGAAAACTAACAGTTAAAAAATTTTTAAGAAGATTTTGGGAATGTCAGAGGAAGGACAGACGTAGAGACATCCGTGGATATCCCTGGAAACATTTTTGAAATTGAAGTTTGAAAACTTTAGTCGTACATCCGTGGTAGTATGAGCGAAGGGGGGGGGGGAGGGAGGGGGCTGATGTAAAGAAATTTACAACATTTAAGTAAAAAATTGTAATATTTCGTGAAGATAGGAGAAAGAGGAGATTTGGACCTTCGCCGGTACTTTTTCAAAATAGGAGTTAATTTTAAGCTATCTCATGATATGATGATGTTAGGGGATCGGGATTCTTTGGTGACGATAAGGGAATGGGGAAGATTCGAAGGATCACACACACACCCCTCACACACCGAAAATTTTTCGGTACTGAAGCACAACTTTAATTTATGTTCGGTAATTATAGAGAAAAGTGAGAGGTTCCCTCTAAAACGTTTTTCGAAACTAAAATCGATTTTTGACCATCTTTGCAAAATAAAGATGCGGTGGACCTTACTGGAAAGGTTTTCGAAGTTTTTTTTAGAAACGTAATTTCAGGCTACCTTCTGGAACGTTAAGTGGCAGAAGCAGGGCCGATCCTAGGGTGTCAGCCGCCCGTGTGCAAAGATCTAATGTGCCGCCCCTCAAGACTAATTTGCATATTTTGACTAATCTTTGACGTCCATATAAATATTTCTTCAAATTTCTACATCAAAATCTAATTTAAAAAAGAAAAACACCCAAGAATGATGACTTATAAAAAGGAAGAAAAGATTTATAGTAAGAAACTCCTTAGGTACAATTTATATCTTTGAAGAAAGTAATAGATACCAAAATTTACTACTCGTAAAAACGCATTTTATAGTCTGTCTTAGGTGACATCCGAGAAAGGACGGAGGAGGGGGAATCAGGGGAGGGGGGATTGCTCCCAGAAAATTATCAAATTTGACGTACGAAAAATAGTTCAGTAATCTTTGGTTGTGTTTGGTTGCAAGGAGAAAAGAGTCGGGTATATTCAAGGTGCATGGAGAAATTTTCGAATTTCACGTCAAATATCGCAATTTAAGGAACTTTTTCGAGACTTCAGGGGAAAAGTAATGTTGGAGTTCTCTCCTAAAATTATTTCAAAATTGAAATCAATTCGAAGCTATTTTTTGTGACCGTAGCTTAGGAAAGATCGGCGCTCTTCCCAAAAATTTTCCGAAACTGAAGTTTTAAACGAGCAGTTTTGGGTTATCTTTATTGACGTTGCTAGAAGGAGGGAGATTCAATAATTTCCTATTGAAATTTTTCGAAATTAAAATTTAAAACGCAAATTTAGGCTGTCTTTGGTGACGATAGGGGATCTGGCGGCTTTCCTCCGGTAATTTCTCGGCACTATTGCTTCAAAAACCCATTTTTGGCTATATTTGAAAACGATGGGGAAAACGTGAAAATATTCCGAACCGAAATATTTTTCGGAATTATAATCCATTTTACGCTATTTTTGGGAAGGAAGGGTTTTGGGGCTCCCAAGTGGATATTTCTAAAAGCGCAATTTTATGCTATCTTTGGTGACGTTAACAAAACTGAGAAGCTTCGGCGGATCTTTCGGATAATTTTCGATATTAATATCTGAAAAACACAACTATAGACTTTTGTCCATCTCACTTCGACAATCGATGGGCATATGCCCTAGCGCCGCCAAAAGTTATATAAGCCAGGCAGTTCTCTTCCAGAGTTTTTTTAGAAAATCGTATTTTACGCATTGTTTGATTACGATGGGACAAAGAGCGGGCGGGGGTTCAGTGTACCCTCACGAACTGTTTTTGGAACTGAAGTCAATTTCAAACTGAGGGGGTGGGATTAGAGGCCTCTCTAAAGACGCTAAGTGAGGCTATCTTTGGTAGTAATGTTTGAGAATGGATTTCGGGGCCCTCAATGGCAAAAATTTCGAAGAAGAAATACGAAAAATGTCATTAAGCAAATTTTGATGACATTAAGAAGGGCTGTCCTCTGAAAACACATTTTGGATTTCAAAGCCAACATTTTCAGGCTATGTTTGATTAAGTTAAGGTGGAAGGGGTGAATCAGAGATTAAATTGGGTCCTTAAGATCGGTGGTTCAAACAGCAAAATTTTCCAAAATTAAAGTCCTAAAAACGCAATTTTAAGCCTTCTTTAGTCTCGTCAAAGAGGTCATGGCATCCTTTTGGATCTTCGTTTTGGAGTTACGTTTAAATTTACTACACGAGGCAAGAGCCCTGATCTGAAACCGGGCAGTTCATTCGTGATCTAAATTCGAAAAAAATGCTGTGAAGGGGGAAAATACAAAATTTTAGTTCGTCATTCATATATGTTTGACTCTCAGGGGAGTCGCAATTTTCCACTGTCTCTCCACGCATCCGCGATTGTTGAAAACAAAATTTGTTGTTTGAAATGGTTGCGAGAGTATCTAATCAGTATAGCTTTTTTTAAATATAATATATAAAATATGCCTTCATTGTTTAGGTCTATAAAAGCTTGGGGGGTAAACATTAGTGGCCGCTCTGGGCCCTGAGTGCTTCTTTTAGAAGGCACCCTTTCATGCTTCAGGAGGAGGCCATTTCCCTTATCTCCCCTCCCCTGTATCCATGCTTGATTACCGGTTCTGTAACAAATTTTGCAACCAAATAAAGTATGTATGTAAAGAGTAGATATTGATGGACAATGAACCAAAACAATGTTCCCTAACAATCTATTTTTCCTTAACTATGCAATTCTGTCGGGAAATTGGCACTTACTTTGATAATTGAACATTTAAAATTTAGCATATTTATTTGATTTAATATAAGTTATCTTGTGAGAAATTCTTCAGGAATTTTGCTTGATTAAAAGAACTATATGATGCGGCCTGCGGCCGCCCCTTGCTTTGGCCGCCCTTGTGCGGTGCACACTCTGCACACCTGCTAGGATCGGCCCTGGGCAGGAGGCGGCAGGGCCCCCCAAGAATTTTCGAAATTGAAATTTTGGAGGCCCAGTTGAATCAGCTTTTGTTAAAAGGGTGCAACTCTTTTTTTTTTGATGAGTCAGATGATGTTTTAGATACTAGTTTGAAGATAGACATATTGATTTGTGTTGAAAAGGTGTTAATAACTTTAACCGTAACGACACAATAAACTGGTAAACATCTGGGGGTGTGTTAAATTTATTTTAACTACCAGTTTGTCTAGCCTATTTGGAATATGTCTGTGTGAGTGGGTGTTTTTTTTTTCGCTGCCTGGCAACTGACTGTTACTTGCCAGCTCAACATTGTCAATGCAAACACATAACCGCATGCACTGTGAATGAAAACTCGGGCTACATTAAATTAAGCATAACAAGATTTGACAAATCATCAGGCACTTTAAGTCCTGCATTTCCCAATTGACCAAAGTGAAAAAAAAAAGTTGGAAAAAAGACAAGATCTATCTTCAAATACGTACATTTTTTTAAATTTACATATAGAAAACAAAGCAAAGGATATGTTGAAGGATATTCTATCATAAACCGTCAGATTCCACCCTCCACCTGTTTAAGGCACAGGTTGTTCAAGGTTCAACCGTCCATAAACCCAGCTTATCCTGCAGAGAAAGTACCGTTAAAAAAACTGAAAATAAATTATAACCAAGGGTTATGTTCTACAGATATAAATTATACACACAAAATTTTAAGATTTATGCAAAACCGGATCCAGTCGCGATCGTTGCATAATATTTAGATTCATATGCGTTTAGTAGGGGGAGGGCAGTCTTATTTTATTAAATGCATCGTCTTCAGAAACCAATGTCTGAATATTTGGCTTCAAATTTGTGACATTGTTAAAAATTGCACTTTTCGATTTATAACATTGAACAGGACAACGGACCACACGGATCAGCTTCGCGGGCCGGATGTTGTCCGCGGGGCTTCGGTACTGTCTTTTATAGACGAAAGATTTTGAAGAATCTTCTGGTTTGACAAACGAAATTGGCTGACTTGAAATGAATGCTATTGCAAAAGAAGTACAGGGCTAACAGATTTTTCGTATAGAAAAATACTGTTAAATATAAGTTTACACCATACTCAACGAATTAATGTAACAATTAAACAAAAAACTGGAAAAAAATAGTCCAACCATTGCACAGATAGAAAGTAAAAGCACTGTAATTAAACGATATGTAGATATTTTAGGAAAAGAATAGGGACCTCAACCCCTGTTAGTTTAAAACTCAATTTCAGATTTTCCAGAATTATACATCATGGAGAAAACGCAGAAATGAAATCAATGGAGCAGCGAAGGATGCTTTGGGAGTGAACCCCCCCCCCCCCACACACACACAGAGCCATTGGTTTTAACTTAAATGCAAATTCTAATACAGTAGTTTATGCATATGAAAGGGCTGTTTTGATCAAAAAACCCCTTCAGAAGGAATTTTTGATCAAAAAATCCCCATCAGAAGGTAATTTTCATCAAAAAAACCCTTCAGAAGGTTACTTTTGATGAAAAAAAACCCTTCAGAAGGTATTTTTCATCAAAAAACCCCTCCAGAAGGTTTTTTTCCTGATTAAAAAAACACTTTCAGAAGGTATTTTTCATTAAAAAAACCCCTCCAGAAGTTATCTCTGGCTGCGCTAGTGAATGAGATAAAAGGTGAGGAAATATATTTCCGAGCGAAAATTTGGACACGCTTTACTATCTGATGAAATGTTTTTTTAACTGTGTTTTCTTTATTTTTTAAAGGAGAAAAATATATAAATTGAACTAATAGTTAGAACTATTTCTTAATGCGCGCAGAAAATTTTCGCCTCCCCCCCCCCCTTTTTTGAGAGAGAAACAGAGAGAAAAAGTAAATTCTGTTGCAAACTGGAATTAATTCCAATTTCTTGAACGTTCAGATTAATTGAACGACGGACAGATGAGATTTTAATGTATTAAAAATTTTAATTGCTCCACAAGTGCTTTAACCGAAAGAATTAGAACTTTTTTAATGTGTGGAAGTAAATCAATAAAATATAAGATAGAAGTTGAAGTTCTCCTTAACACCACTCAATTGAAAATAAATTTGGATCTGAAAATAATTTTAATTTTTAATTGAATTTTGAAATATTGGTGCAGTTTCGAGAACTTAAGAAACTGTACTTAATGTATAATATTTTAACAGAAAGAAGAGAGAAAAAAATGTATCGCCCATATTATCCTTAACTGCTTCTCTAATCCCATGTGAAACTATTATGTAATTTTCAGAAAGGAAATTATAATATTGCCCTTTGACAATTCTTATAATGCTGCAAATGATGATTCTAATGTTGCAAATACTTTTGAGCTACAGAAAAAGTAACAGCATCAAATGATTTTCATAACGGTCCAGCTGAAATTTTGCTTCAAAAAATAGCTTAGACAGGGACAGGACAAATAGGTGAAGATTTTTACAATTACTTCCATTGGCATTATAATTAAAGCTCAAAAATTTTGAAATTTCTGTTTAAAATTAAGTTACTAAATTAGTGTAATAAAACTTTTTTTTTTTTTGAATATGTTAAAAATGCAACTTTATTCCGATGATGCTTTCAAATGTACGGTTATCGGCAAAAATATTCGTCTTGGTTTTCTAACATTAATTATCTTTTTAAAGCACCATCTTTTTTGTTTCTGAGTTTCAGAAGTTAGCAGGTATACTATCGCGAGATCGCGAAATCTGTTAGACGAATTGAGATGAAAATTTGCATGCAACTTTAGATTAAAAACAAAGCAAAACAAACCGTTTTCTAAAAATTTGACCAGTGACCTCACCCCTTTAGTCACCCATTTGTCTTGGTAAATGCGAAAATTAATTACATGAAACAAGCGGGGGCTTTAAGGTAAAATTCTGATGCAGTTGACGAAAATGAAAAGAGAGAGAGAGAGAGGATAGTATATGATGATTGTTCTTAGAGACCATGAAGAGCAGTTTTTTGGTAAAAGATGAAAGAAAGAGAATGTGAGATAAAAAATTTGTGATTATTAAAATTGTTTTCAAAAAAAAGAAAAGAAAAGAAAAATCTTTATGGTAAGTTCTAAGAAAAAGGTGCCTAAATGAAATGCCATTTGCTATGTTATCTTTATTAAGTGCATTGCTGTTACAGATGCACATAACGTAACATAATGTCATTTGATACATCAATGTTAGGTACAAACGTCTCATGCGGAAGTATTTATAGGGAATGGGATCATGGTTGTCCGAGCGGATAGGAACTGGGTTCGTTGATTTGGTACTGTTACGCAGGTGCGTATCCAGAAATTTTTGTAATGGTGGTCAAGTTTCAATGGTCAACGATGTAACTCCTACGTAAAAAAGCATCAGTTAAGCAGGGGATAGCATCCCTCCTCCGCCCGAATATGCTACAGTGCACCCTTTCCCTCAAATGAGATCACCATCTTTTCAAATTATACCCCCTGCCCTAAATTTTTCAATGGCGCAACCTGCACCTTGATCATATTTTCTCAAATTTTCATCAAAAGTCATATTTCTTTAGGCAAACAGGCTGGTCACGTTACCGTAAGCTTTGAATATGTGAGATTACAGCTATAAAATGATCGGAAAAAGGACACATAATACACACACACACAAACGACATGTGGTTCGAGATGAAAGAGTGGTCTAAAAAAAGTTTAAGCTCATTAGAAATGATTGCTCTTTTAAAAATGAACAAAAAAAAAAAAAATCAAAATTGCAATAGCCTAATAAACGCTTCCAGTCAACCCTTTATGTTATAGAAACGCCGAGGAGAAATACCTAACAGAATCAAGCAAAAAAAAAAATAAAAAATAAAAAATAAATGTTCAAATTGATTTCCTATACGATTTTTTCGGATCTAAAAAATCTAAAAAGTTAAATTATAATAAAATTCTTGTCACAAAGTGGTCAGCTGATCCTTTGACCCTCACATGAATCCACCCTTGCTATTACGTAGAAGGTATCTCCTTGACCGGGGACACACCTGTCACAGTCACAAAGTAATCGAAGTTACCATCACAAATCAATAACTTAGGAGAGTGGATCAGGAGTTATCTGATTTGGATCGAAATGATCGAAATATTGATAGAGGGTGCTTCCATATATTGTGTGTCCACACTGAAGTGTTACTTCTATACCCTCATGGTGCTTGTTTAAAACGAAAGACGCTTAATTGGCTTCAAATCAAGACGTAAATTTTAAATTCCTGATTAAAATTTAATTTACTTTGGGATTTTTTCTTAGTAGGAAAATATTATTTAACTTACTTCCTCAATAATGTTCAAAAAGTAAGTCATTATTGTCTGAGGCTAAATAAGCCAGTCGTTGTCATTATTAAATTCTAAATAATTCAATCAAAAGTTTTTGAAAAAAATGCAGAAATTGATTAAAAAAATCGCTAGATATTTGCGTAAAATTTTGCTGAAATTTGATAAATCTCGCTGGTCGGTCTTATGGGGAAAACAAATTTCTGCTTTGGATTGCTCCCTAATCTTTGGGGGTACATAGAAATCTGCTTTCATTCACTTACATTGAGTCATAAAATCCACTGCTTAATCACATCCATCATTTCTAGTTTCTCCGAGGGGGGAGGGGGAGGCATTGATTATAAACTCAATGCAAATTATATCAAAAAACAATGAAGCCCACGCTATGTGATAATAGTAAGAGAGACTCTTGTACCTTGGACCACTTCTAAAACTTTTTGGTTTTCAAAAAAAGAATGTGTGATTTTTATGGTTTTTAGTTATTAAAATGTAACTTCAAGCCTTTTTGCATAAGTAAAAAACTATTTCGGATTTTAAAAAAGTATTTTTCTATTTTTGTATATTTTTCACAAATTTTATGTAATTTGGTCCATGGTACATGATGCTCGTGTACCTTGAGACAGACCTCTTGTACTTGCTTAACTGCATAACTTACGTTGTATTCAAGTTTATTGGACCAACTTTTATTCAAATTTCTTAAATGCAAAGTAATGGTTGACCTGCTCACCTTGAATACTTTTTCAGCCTCTCTAAAAGTCTTTTCTTATTTTTGTCAGTATCATTACTTCTTACTGCTTCAATAGCATTTTGCTATGCCTCAACATCTACTGGATCCCTCTTGATTCCAGTTTTACTTCGAGGCATGATGAAATCCTACTCAAAAGAAAAAAAAATCACTATAACCTATTGTACCTTGATCCAGAGGTTCAAGGTACAAGATGGAGCTTGGTTTCAAGGTACACGAGGGTGCATGTTTATACAAAAGTGGCTACCCTAACCTAACAGCTACGTAAAAAGTAAAGACTAAATGTTGAATACACTTACCGAGAGATATGCACAGACGTGGCTCCAAGGGAGGGGCAGGGGGGGGGCAATTGCCCCCTCGTCGGAAGCGTCTTGCCCCCCCCCCCCCCCGTCGGGGAAAATTTAGTATTTCGTCGGGGAATCTGTTTGCTTTGGCGTTTATCGTAAATGATAAAAATTTTCTCATATATGAACTCGAAAAAAAAAAATTAGTAGAAAAAAGTAGAAGTATCTTTATATATATATATATATATATATATATATATATAAAAGGAAACAAAAAATCAATCTCCTTTGAGGCAAGGTTTGCCCGAGTCCGTATAACGTCGTCCAGATGGTGACAAAATATAGCTATTGCTTCGGGGGAAATGGTGTTTTGATCCTTGAAATTTCTGTTTGTCGATGCAGGGTGTCGATGAGCTGGTTTTGACCTCAGGGTGTCCACTTAGACTAAAAGAGTACTATCCCCGTCCCTGCAGAATGTAGTGGTGATTACCGGTCAGACCTAAGGCGTCGTCATCGGGTTACGAGAGAAATACGTACCGAATGACAATAGCCAGGACGAGACGAGAGGGGATGGGAGGGGGGGGGTGTCATCGGGGGAGAAAACACATGCTTCGGAGATTTTTGCTTTCCTATTACATTCGCTAAACAGCTCTTCATCAGCATGTCAAGTGTGCAGACGCAGACCGCACTCATTGATGCGTTTTAAAGTACTTTATTTTCACTCAGAAGTTACAAGTAAGTTATTACTATAGTTATTTACAACTTTTCTGATTATTGTTGATTATTCTGCAACAAAACATATCGATGAGTAAACGATCCTTTTACCTCATACAAGAAGTGTACTAAAGTAGATTTAATGTTTTAATTTTTTAGTGCAATGATGTCTTGTCGGCAAATGCTAAATGCAGGAAAAAAATTCTTTGGCCTAATATAATAAAAGCAAATAGATGTTTAACATTTTAAATACATTTTTCTCAAAAACTTATATTGATCTTGTTTGTAGGCTGCATAATAGTTTTGTTGGGAATAGAGAATGATTTACTAAACATTCGGGCTTGGCACAACTAAACAATCATTGGATTATTAAACGTCGGGTTGGTAATGCATCGGGTTTGGGTTCTTTTTGAGAAAAATGTTTGGGGGAGGGGCGAACCTTTTGGAAAAGGCAAAATTAAATAAATAAATAAATCATGTGTTAAAAGCAATTGAAAACATACATTTTGCCTCCAAATTTTTTTTTTTCAGATGTTATCATTTAGTCGAAACTCATGTTTCTAACTTAAAGTAAAAGCTGCGCTTAGCCCAGACCGCTGTAATCATTTGATCGGACCAAGTCCAATTCAAAAGTCAACATTGCTCCTTCGAGATCGATCAAACCAACTTGCAGACTGATACCAGACTCAATCTTGTTTAAGTTTTTTTTTTTTTTTGCAAGCTATATTCTTTTTTTTTTAATATGCTTTTTTTCAAGTACTAAAATAGTGTAAAAAAGCAGTGCTGCGCAGTCGGAGTCAGACAGATTTTGGAGACAAGGAGTCTGAGTCGGCATTTGTAGGTTAAAAATTCCAAGAGTCGGAGTCATTTTCCCTCAATGCCTGTAACACTGCCAGTGATTGCGGGGTCGGAGTGAGAGTTGGAGTCGAACTGGTTTTAAGGTAAAGGAGTCGGAGTTGAATTGTTTGTCGGTGAGTTAGAGGGGTGATTAAAAACTAATTGTATCGAAAGCCAATGTGAGCACGAAGCAATGCGTTGTCTTTTCGTTTCCCGCGCTGTTTCTCTCTGTCGACTGCTGTCATTGGTTTTTCGAATCAAAAACAATTTTTACTGTGTATTATCTTAATTTTTGAAAGACTTTATAACTTAAAAAAAGTTTTGTTTGCCTAATTCTGTCCTGATATTTTTGTAGTTCCAACTACATCTTATAAGGCTTCAAAATGCAGAATTTTATATCAATTTTTCAAAATTTCCTCCAGGGAAGAAATCCCCGGGCCTCTTACCAATTGGGAATATTTTGTACTTCACTTAAAGGGGGGTCATGTATCACTTTCTTGATAACATTTCCCCTCTTAAGGTCAATCCAACACAGGACATCAGGGAAAACACATTAAAACACGATCATCCAAAATTAAAGTATTGCTGTATCGCTGTATGTATCAGATGAAAGAGACAGACATAGTAAAGGAGAAAAAAAAATTATAAAAAAATGCATCTCTTACACCACCGAGAGAAACGTTGTTAAAACTGCAAAAGGGGCCCCATACCTAAAATGGCTTAGGGCCCCGTTAAGTCTAAATCTGGCCCTGAGTTGGAGTCGGCCATTTTCCCTCCGACTCAGTAGATCTGCAAAAATGGTCTATGTAGATAAATTTTGGGGTAAGACTTTGAATTTACATTTTTCCCCTTTAGTCTGGAAAGAGAATTAAAACTTGAAATTTGAAATTATGACCTATTTCAACTGGCATGTTCAATAAAAAGTTTGAAACTAATGGTTATGCATTTTCGAATTCTGAATGCTTCAAAAAATTTGAAAAATAAAAAAGTTAGGTATATAGTTAATTTAAAAAAAAAGAAAAACCTTACACAAAAGAAACTGGTGCAATTAATGTTAATCACTTTGATACTTAATAAGTTTGTTTATGACGTAATATCGTCGGCACTATGCTGAACT
The DNA here is from genome assembly GCF_026930045.1 of Uloborus diversus. Classification (NCBI taxonomy): domain Eukaryota; kingdom Metazoa; phylum Arthropoda; class Arachnida; order Araneae; family Uloboridae; genus Uloborus; species Uloborus diversus. The sequence goes on along the minus strand of NC_072731.1, from coordinate 211,815,504 downwards.
ACCGAAAATGAAAATTGGCTCTTTTCAGGAGAGCCGAAACAATATTTTTGTCCACCAGACGCTTTAGTTATTTTCAATTTTTTGATTTTTATAAATAACATTAAGTGTAAATCTTATTGTTTGAAGTACAGTAAACTCTCGATTATCCGCGAAAGTCTCGGAAAAAGAAAAAAAAATAGTTGAAGAATTCTGTTCTTCAAAAACGCGGATCTGAAATCAATTCGTCCCAGATTTTTTTTCCCTTTCCCAGGACAAGTGCTCCTTCTCAAAAAAACGCGAAAGTCGGTATGCATTGTCATCGACTTCTCTTTGACACGTGCCTCAAGGGAAAGCGTTCAGCTGATTTCGGTAAAACACATGTGTTTACTGAAGACCCCTAGTTTAAAAGAGCGTAAGACATTATCTTTATCATCTGTTCCGATTGAGAAAGGTTAGGAAAACGCCTACAGGTCTTCTGGGAATTCCCTGATGGGGTCTTTTTTGTTGTGGTCACTGTTTTCACTTCTGGGCTGTTGAATGTTTTAGGTTGACGGAAAGTTCCTACTCATGATTTAAATTTTTGTTTATTTTAGTTCTGTAGAACTTGAAATACAAGTATTTTTTAATGCCGCATCTCTTTTAAACGTTTCACGTTTTATTTACAATACAATCACTCTCAAGCAAAAGATAATTTCTGTCTTCTTTACCTCTGGTTTTAAACCTTTTTCGCATTATTCGCGACTTTCGTTATCCGCAGTACTTGGGCCACTAATTCCGCGGATAATGGGGAGTGTACAGTAGTAATAGCCCTTTTTGAGTACTACGGCAAACCATTGAATTTGAAAAACGAGATTCGCGATTTTTCACCTTCGTTTGTTACCGAGTTTAGCATAGTGCCGATCATATTATAAAGTTTCGTTTTTTTTTTTGTTTTTTTTTGGATTACACAAAACACACACACATACACATTACTTTCGTTTAGTACATTCAAAAACTTAGAACCAACGGTGAGGAGTTGAAGTCGGACTGATTTTGAGGTAAAGAAGTCGGAGTCAGGAGTCGAAGGTTTAAAAATTCAACAGTCGGAGTCGATCATTTTCACTTAAAATCAGCAACCCTGCCAGTTCTTGTGGAATCAGAGTCGAAGGCTCTAAATTTCCCGAAGTCGGAGGTCGGAGTCGGTCATTTTTCTTCCGACTCCGCAGTCTTGCTTAGAACTGCTGGTGTGACTATTCATTTCAATAATTTAAATCTCACTACATTTTAACTTTTATTTTCTATTTCAAACATGCTTCGGCGGCCCACACATTTTCCTCCAAATAGCTGTGATTTGTACGATGATATTTGTAAAAATCTAGGAATGAAATATGTTTGCGGCCCCTATGAAACTATCATGATTATTTATCTGATTAGCCCGGTTGCCCGCCGGCTCCATCCACCACCAGCTAGGCCTAATCGATGTAGACCTTTTATTACCATACAAATTAATTAAAAAATCGTAAAAATTTGCACCTTTTCTAATTTTTTTAGCGCAAAATTTTTACCCGTTTCCAGTTTCTATTTGTTATCAAATAAAATACTTGTAATGGGTTTTAGCAAACTAGGCTCTTCAAAATATTTTCAATTTTTTCTCTTGATTCTGCTTTTGCGCTAGCAAAACTTGGTAGTTGTAATCGTTTTCCCTTTTCCATGCTTTCCCAAGTTATCCCGAAAAAATAATATAATGAAAGAAAATATAAATAAATTTAATTTTATACGTGTTCTGACTCGCGAGGTTCATCTTAATATAAAGCTAGGCATCGGACTCAAGTTTCTTTTGAATTTTTTAACTTAATATTAGTTGCTCTTCTTTTGTTTACTTAAGATGTGGGTTTCTCTGCTCCCCAATAAATATTTTGAGCTAGTGGATGAGCACTGCTATAACCTTGAGCCCTGGAGTTTCCCTCCGTAAATTTGTGTGTTTATAAGGTTTGATTACGGAAGGAGGGGGGGGGGGGAACCCTCAGTATCTTAATCGGTCACTAACCCCATCACCCTAACGTTAGCAAACATGACCTACAATTGCGTTTCCGATACTTTAATTTTAAAACTTTTTCAGGATGCACCTCGGCTCTCACTCCCTATAAAATACCATTACAGATCGACTAAAAGTTCGTTTACTGGACTTCAATTTCTTAAAATTATCATAGTCAGACTATTCGTCAATATCTGATTCTCAGACAGTTCTAGTTTATTGATCTCGCGATGACCCTGCTCACAAAAGCCTAGTTTCATGTTTTTCATTTTAAATTTGATTTTTTTTTCCATACATATTTCATTTTATCTATTTTAATTTTTTTTATTTTTTGCTTTTAATTTTTATGGGGAATTCGTACTTTTAGACGCAAAGAATGATTAGTTTCTTTATCACTTTAATTGGAGGGGGGCAGAGCCTGATTACCGCAGGGGCATGTGGGGCACAGGCCCTTCCTCTTAGATTTCAGGGGGGGGGGCAAAATCCCCTTAATTTATCATGTTAATTAAAAATAAATAATGATTTCACTCAGAATCTAGAGTACAATGATATCATTGATAGTTTTGCAAATGCCAAAACAAGGAAAAAATCTATTTGTTGTTAAAAATTCGCATTAAAAGTGTGATCTCTTTGCAAATCAGAAAACCACTCCAAATTTTGTCTGTATTTACTATTAAAAGTTATATGATAAATCATTCTGGTATTTACGGTTTATTGCAAAGTTTAACCACATTTATATATTTATCGTATACTACTATATCTCTTCTACTTTTTAAATGTATATATTACATTGTGATATGTGGTACCACCAAATTTAGTACGGTTGTGTAAAAACGCAAGTATCGAAATATTTTATAGCTTCAACATATAAAAAAAAGCTGGAATGCGGGGGGGGGAGGCACAAAATGAATTTCCTGAAATAGAAATGTGCCCCATGTCCAATGTCAGGATGATCAGGCTCTGGGGGGGGGGGGGATCATGCAAAGTAAAATTTGGCTATGCCCCCCTGTCGGGCAAGTTTGCCACCCTGTCGGGGATTTCCTAGCGCCACCACTGGATATGCAATAGATATAATGGTCAATCAGTTGGGTAACACTAGTCTTTAAAAGTCCAATTTCATTTAAGTAACACTGGAATTATTTACTTTTGTTTGCACAAATCACAAAACAATCACTGTCCACATAAAAGTTGGAGTTTCAACCTACAACTCACTCTGGAAGATGGAGAGACTGTCATGGCTGACATAGTACCGTGATTCCTCACTAGGTGAAAGCGCTAGCTGATTAGAGTGCATGGCGCAAGGTACACCATGATCAAGGTACAACAGTCTCCCCTACATACGTTTCGAAAAGCGGGATAATTACCCTGCTCCTTCTGATCCCGCTAAAATCCAAAATGACGGCCTGTACCGTACCCAATTACTCACAGAGAATGAGCTGTTGGACACAATGAGCAAAATTATGCCTCTGAATGAATTTTTTCAAAAGGAAAGGACGGATCTCAAGTTAAAACATCGAAAATCTGTGTATATTTACGCCAATTGATCCTACTTTGCGTTCGAAAGTGTTTTAAATTAATGCCCAATGAATAACAAGGATGTAAAGAAGGGAGCTGGATGGCGTTGTAGTTAGGATCCCTTGTCCGTGTTATTCTGTCATTGCCCATTGCGGATTGCGCCACAGATTCAGCTAAGTTCACTGGAAATGTTTTCACAAGCTATAGAGTTTTTGAAACCATCTTCTAACCGAAGGGCAGGGCTGTTGGTGTGTTTGTGCGAGACATTTTTCAGAGAAGGAACCACCAATTTCACTTTAGTATGCTAGTATGCAAAAAAAAGAAGGAAAGAAAGAGAAGAAAAAGTGGACGCCAAGAAGGAAAACCTTCTCAGCGTAAAGCGAAAAAAAATAACAATATAGTAATAATAATAATAATAATAATAATAATAATAATAATAATAATAACAATAATAATAATAATAATAATAAAAAGCCAAAACTTCTCCGTGAGAAAATACAATCTAAGAATATTATTTAGGAATATTTCAAAGTCTGCATAATTGAGAGTATCTAACTAAGCACCGTTAAAACTAAAGTTTCAAACGTTCTTGAACGAAAAAAAAAGACTCAGTATATTTAGAAACCCATGGCAAGCCTCAGTTTGAATAATATCAATATGAATAAACATGATAGCTTCATACTAGGGTTAACCAGGCCTACGAAACACCATGTCATCCTAGTCGGAAACTAGGGGTCCAGCTCTCGGGAATGCCCCGCTCACAATCAGAATAGTATAAACTTTATTAGTTTTATGGAAGGATGGGACCCCGGTAACCAAATCCCCCCCCCCCTTAAGAAGAAAACGCCAAAGTCGGGCACTTGGTTGGATGTGAGAGAGTGGCAGAGATAGATGGATCGACGGATGGATAAATAAGTCAAGCTCATAGAGTAGTTTATGTATTTAGTCAAAACCGCTATTTCTGCTCATGACATTTTGAAAATGGGTATTTTTTCCCATTTTTCCGTTAAGGAAATACAACAGGAAATAAGCTATTAGGTCAGAGGGTAAAAAAAGATATTGCTTCGCATGGGTAAGAAAAATTGTTTTGAGTTCTGGATACGAAGTGTGGATACGAGGACTATATTATGATGGAACATGGAGGCAAAAGGCAAAATAAATTTTAGAACGAGTGAAGCTATAGTTATTATCACGATTATTGTTATTAAAATATTATTTGCTAATTTACTCAATGAACTATATTTCCATGACTTCACTTGCGGATATTAACAGTCACGGAGGATACTGTTGTAGCGGATGAAAATCCGATTCTCTGCCGTCAATTAATACATGCATTTTTTCGACTTAAAATCTCTTATATTTAATAGAAAAAGAGATATTTTGAAAGTTTTGAACTTAGAAATATTGTAAAAGAATGATGAACATTTCATAAATCGTATTTCACTGATTTTAAGCCGCTTGGCTCCACGTCAAAAAATAAGTGAAATGAAAAACTCACAATATCTTTAAATATGTACCATCTTCACGCATGTTAAGTCCAATAAACTTAATCCTGTATATAAATACCTGTGTATAAATACCTGTAGACGAAAAGTTAAATGGATAGGTTCCCTTCTTTTATATATTTTTTAATTTATACAGAAGCTATACAGCTTCACATGCATAGAGGAAGCGTATTGCCTCTGGACACACACACAGGAAAATGAAGACTGATGATACAAGAGAGAAAACACAACAGATTAACAATACAGTGCTGCAGTCCCTATCGGAGGGTCCCTTATGCAATCTTGGTTTGAGCTAAGCCTAAGCCTATGAAAAGGCAAATACGGTTTAAGCCTCAAAGAACATACAAATTTCACTGTAGCTGTAACTGTTTCAAATGTTTACGGCTTTGAAAAGTTTTGTATACGTAATTTTATCATTAAATCATAATAATATTGACTGTTTGTGAGGTTTTTATTCAAGATGAATGTCTGAAATTATTATCGCAGAAATGAAATCTAAAAGATTAGTGACAAAGCGCTATCCGGAGCTACATATACTTTGGTTTAGTCATCAGCATGATGAACTTATACGTTGGCATTGTTAAGAGTTAAGTTTAGTAAGTGAAAGAAAACAAATTGGTATTATTGCCATACTTTATTAATTTTGTTTTACTTTTCCTCCCCTTATATGTAACTTGAAACTGTTTAACTGTGGCCTGCTGCCGAATATGTCAAAAGCTATTCTGTTATCAATTTAAACTACTTGCGTTCCGGAGATTTGTCTCCAAACCAGTTGACATAATGCAATGGTGTAGACCCGGGAAAAAAATGGTATGGGAGGCTTACGGTTACAACGTAAGTTTACGAAATCAAAAGTGAAGGGGGGGGGGGGTGCTGATGGTAAATTATCAAAAAGTGGGTGGACACTTATGTAAAAATAAGAAAGTAGGACTATGCAATCCCCCAATATTTCGCCTTGATTACACCACTGCGAGTTGGGTGCAGGCCTCACATCAATCCGTGGACTTTGTTGCTAGACATTTTATGAGGGAAGCCCTACTATGTCCCCCCCCCCCTCTTTTTGGTAAAATTAGTTTTGTTTAACTTCTTTGTTAAATACAAGCAATTATGAACTACACCTTTGATCCCCCCCCCCCCCCCCGGGTTTTTATTTTTTTCTAAAACATGTGTAACATTGAAATAAATCATGTTCCACGCCACCTGAAACCACAACATGTTTTTTTGAATTTAAAGCAATTTGCTATATGATGTTTTGAACATTCGTATCATCATTTGAGTCAATGTTTATGTTCAGTGATTTGTCAATTTCTCTGGCAAAATGTTATTTATTTATGTTGTTTAAAATATATGATTTTTTTATAAAAACTTTTATTAGGTAATGAATACCTTGAAAATTTGAAGCTTTTAATATATGAAAGAGCAAGAAAGGCTTATTACATGCTGTAGCTCTTGATAGGGGTTCTTCTGTATCCTAAAAGAAAAGTAAGTCTTTTTTTTATGCTTTGCAATATTTGTACCAGGGTTGGGTTTTGAACTGTTCAAAACTGTTTTAGGACAGGACAGGTGGTTTTTACCGTCCAAAATTGTCCGAAACTGTCCAAAACTATGCTGAAGCTCAAGGGTTGTAATCTAATCAATTTGTATTTACTGCAATATTTGTAATGCATAAATATAGATATTAATGAAGTTTAATGAGTATTTGATACTATATTTTTCTACAAAATGTTCATTTAAAAAACATTTTACTTAAAAAATTAAATTTTTTAAAGGATTTTTTCAAATAAGTTTCGCACAATGTTTAAACGAAAATTATTTTTTAAATCATAGATTAAAGAACAAGAAATTGATGATTAAACACTTATATTATAAAACTTGTGCTATTCTTTTTTAGTTTATATTTTTAATATAATACATTCCGTAACTAAATAAAAATGTAATTTATTGCATTTAGGTGAATTATTGCACTGTGTTTTGAACACGTTCTTTTGCACACATGCATAAATGTTGAAAAATTTGGTTAATTTAAAAAAAAAAAACCATTGCATACAAATTGAAATTTTTAATGAAGGATTTAATTTCTACGTAACTAATTAAACTCAGCTGCATAGATTAGTTACCTTTATATTTATACTTTAGTGTTCACATTAAATAAATATATTAAACAGTAAAAAAATAAAGTTTTGACACAATTTGTTTTTGATATTTTCTCACAAAATATAGTTTCTCAAAAAATAGTTTAGGACGCTTTCGGACACAAGAGTTTTGAACAAGATGGTAAAAACCTTGCTATCCCTGCTTTCATTTGCACACATGCATAAACATGGGGAAATTTGGTTACTATTATGTAAAAATAAAATAAACTGATGCAAGTTACAAATAAGTTGAATGTTCTCATTGAATAAATGTTCAATATAAAAAACATTACTTTGATACATTTTATTCTGTTTTTAATGTTTTCTCTTAAAATACAATTTTTCCAAAAATATAGTTTTGGACACTTTCGGACAGTTTTGAACACAAAGGTTTTGGACAGGATGGTAAAAACCAGGGTTTTTACAGTGGTTTTTACTGTAGTTTCCTAAACCTTGCTAACCCTGGTTTGTACCTACTGAAAAATATAATTTTGGTGAAAAATGCAGGAGAACAGAACTTTTTATGCTTCTGACTTTTAGAAGTCAGCAAGTATGACATTGTAGAAGAGAGTAGGGTTTTTTTTTTTTTTTTTTTTTTTTGAGGGTGATGAAGTTATTAGTTGAGGATACATGGCTGGTGTGGGGTTCAGGCCTGTGTCCATTATTTCATAAAGGGACTTTGGCTTCAACATTTTCCATTCTCAGCTTAATTGTCAAGAAAACAAAAAATTATGTCAAATAATTCATATGGGTCACAATGAGGGAAGTAGCGGTTGAGAGGGGGGGGGGGTTAAAAATGCCTCCATTTTAGTTCTTGAAGAAGTTCCTAAAAAGCTAAAAAAAAAAAATTAATGATAGAACTTGTTTTTGTATTTAACGTGGTAAATCATTCCACTCTCCTGAACTAGCTCATGTGAATGTTTATCCCTTAGTGTCTAAAGAACCTGCTGTGTTTGCCGGCGGAAGTGGTATGAGGTCACAGCATAAGTGTTGAGTAACAGGTTGCTGATGCTGATGTGAAAAATAGTTTATAAAGTTTGAATGGTTGAATCTCTGAGAGTTGTGATGTATATTTAAATCAGATAGTGCAAAATAAGCTGTGTCATGCTATTAGTAGGTTTTAACAGTGAGCATAAAAGGTCTGTTTTTCACTCGCTCTCTCTCTCTTTTCTACTGTCCCGCAGTTTGTTGGTTGTTTTTGGGTGCTGACATTGCTCAGAGAGCTTTGTGCTCTTGTTTCATTTTCGACGTTGAGGAAGTGCATGAAATATATTTAAGAAATGTAAGGAAATAAGTCGTTGACCCTGCTATATGAACGGGAACCTTTCTTGGGTACCTTTTCATGTGTACTTCAGAGGTCAAGTTTTTTAAGATCTACTTGAAACATTGAAGTGCTTGAGTTAGGCTTACTAGGACTATTTAAAAGTCCGCACTGGATGGAGTAGAAGTAGCCATAATTTCGTACGGAGGGTCTTCAACTTGCTAATCGGATCCTGATGTCTGGCCAAACAGCCCAAAAAATGCAATTTTTGCTCCTCTTTCCTGACATTATAGGGGAAAGGACAGGATTCGTAACATTTCAGAATGATTTTTCGGAAATGTTCCCAGGCTTCGGAACATTTCCCCGAACTTTTCCGATATTAAAGTTTTGAAAAGGCAAATTCAGACCACCTTTAGTAACCTTAGAAAGAAGCAAGGTTTGGAGGCTTTTCTGCAGAGCTTTTTTCGAAATTTAAATCCTAAAATCATATAGGTTTGTAGTATGTAGGCCATATTTGTTTCCGTTATGGGAAAGGATGCGATTTGGCACTCTCACCTCTCAAGTCCTAGATATTAGATTGTGGAAATAATATCAAGTCCTAAATATTAGATTAGACCGTTAATGACATGAGGAAAATGGTGTTTGATACTCTCCTCCAGAAATTTTTAGAAATTTAAGTAAGTGCCTAAAATTCAATTTCAGAGGATCTTTGATGAAGCAGGCTTTGGAAATTTCCCCTCGGAATTTTTCAGTTTTATGTGTAATTTTAAAGATATTGCATCAGTCACAAAATGTAGGGCATTGCCCCCTTCTGCGCCCCCAGGCTACGACCCTGGTGACAGGTATAGTAATTGATGTACTTATGACCTGACCTATGTAATATAGACTAATACTCAAATGGCATTCGCAGAAAATTTTCTAAATCTGCTGACAGTTTTGGTTTTCCTAAACAAATTTCTGCATTGAGTGACATTAATTTGCAATACAGGACTTGAGGGTTCATGTTTTTTTAGATGCAAATTTTAAGAAAATTATCCAAGTTCACAAACAGTTGTACAGTACATTTTACTGGTACTAGGTCTGCTTATGACATAATTACCATAAGGATTGCTTTTGACAGGAATAGAGGTGAGGGTTTTTTTTTTTTTTTTTTTTTTTCAAATTCAGGAGTTTACGATGTGAGGTTCTAGGGTAAATACCCAGGTAAATTTCTCTTTGGTATTTACCTGGGTATATACCCTCATAATCATCCCTGGATCCTTTAAAATAAATGCCCAGCTATTTTGCAACCCTAATTTATAATTTTCTCATTGGTGTTTGGTTAATCCACTATTTTTAACTTTTAAGCTGTTTGTTTATCCAGCTCTTGGCTTTTCCGGATGTCTTTTTATCCATATGCTCTACTTTTTGCATTGAAAAAGGCATTCCTTGTAACGCCAAAACACATGTCTGTAGTAATCTGCAATTTGTGCCTTTTGACGTTATTTCTTACTTTATTTATCTTATCTTAAATTGTAATTCCGTATATATTTTGCAGCTTGGGTTTATATTTGTATTTAAGGTCAATACTAGATTCTTTATTCATAACATGTTGCCATAATTGTCAGTTATCAATTCATATGTGAGAAGAGAAATTGATTATCCATTTATGCAGAATTGCAGATAAACATAAACCAAATTATCCAATTGCAATATATTCATTTATTTTTGCATTTAGAATGATTTGTTTCGTTCTTTATTCATTTTAATTGATAATTATACTTAGATACATTAACAATGTTAAATAGGAATACTTTTATCTTTCACAAATTGATAAACATTTTGTGTTTTAAATTGGCATAAAACTTAAATATAACTGTTAAAAAGTTTTAACTAAATATTTGGTATTCGGCAAAATATAGTGTTCTGAATCCCTAATGAAAACCTTAATAAATTTTAAATGCTGTCAGTTTGTTTTAAATTTTGTTTTTAATGTTAATATGACAATATTGTAACGGATCCGGTGCGACTTCCAACTTTCTTGAAAAGACGACACAGTTCTTGATAAAAACACAGGATCTTTATTTACACTATGTACAGAAGAAATCGTTAACAACTGCTAAATTAATCATCAGCAATTAAACAAATATCACTCAACACCGTAAACTCAACGGTTACACACTTATTTACTTCCAAATACGAAAGCAACACAGCGAAATGCCTCGCTATAAACAGAGCAAATACGCTCTCAGTTCGAATTCTCAATCGAAACTAAACTTTTTATCACGCAGAACGCTTTTATAAACATCGAAAGAAATCTCTCAAATATTCCACAACATTCCAAACGCTTCATGAAAATAGTAGACCGTTATCAAATTTTATCAATGAACAAAAAAAAAAGAAATAGGGGGATCATATACTTTAGCTGAATGTATAGGGGTTGTATATTCATTACGGGAAACTATTTACAGGTTACGTTACTACAATAATTACTATTTACAGAAATTGTAACATTGCCCCCTTCCTAAGGACTGCACGTCCCGGGCAGTACAATCCCCAGAAAGGGTGCCAAACTTCTATCACAAGTTCACAAATACACACATTAAATAATAACCAATAATGCATAGGAAACACAATAATAACAAGAAATATTACTAAACATTAAAAGCAAAAATTATCTACAACTTTTATGTTATCAACCATAGTTGTTTACGTAATACTCATGAACTATGACCATAGTATAGGGCTAACCGATCATAATGTACAACCCTAGGTTTTGCATTAGGTGATTTTTGGGTCCTCACTACGACGTCATTCAGTCGGTTAAGAACTTTGTAGGGTCCATCCCAATGCGACTGCAATTTGGGTGAAAGACCTTTCGGTCGGATGGGATTCCATAACCAAACCTTGTCGCCTTCGTTGAATTCATGTCCAGTAGACCTTGTGTCGTATCGGGTCTTCATCTTCTCCGCCGTGATGTTGATTCGCTCTCGTGCGAAGTTATGAACGTCTTCCAACCGGGCCTGGAGATCCTGGATGTACTCCTCAGGCGATGAAGGCGCATCCGGAGGACGACAGAAGACGAGATGACAAGGTAGTCGAACCTCTCGTACAAAGAGCATCTGAGATGGGGCAAATCCGGTAGTCTCGTGGACAGCACTGTGGTAGGCCAGCAGGAACAAAGATAGCTTCTTGTCCCAATCCTGTTGATTTCTGGATACCATAAGCGAGAGATTATTCAGGATTGTGCGGTAAAATCTCTCCACCATGCCGTCCGATTGTGGGTGTAGTGGTGTTGTCCTAATTTTCTCAATTCCGAAAATTTGACATAGGCTCTTAAACACAGCAGAGATGAAATTCCTCCCCTGATCGGAATGAATCTGCAAAGGTGTTCCATATCTCGAGATCCAATGTTGGACTAGAATCTCTGCTACGGTGGTAGCTTCTTGATCTGGAATGGGATACGCTTCGGGCCATTTGGTGAAATAGTCGATGGAAACAAGAATGTATTTGTTCCCATCAGCAGTTCTTGGTAGAGGACCCAGGATGTCGATCCCAATTCGTTCGAAAGGAGCTCCAACGTTGTACAGATGTAGCTTCCCTCTGCTTCTTTTCTTCGGTCCTTTACGAGCAGCACAGGCGTCACAAGAATGGCACCACTTCTCCACGTCATCCTTCGCCTTGCTCCAGAAGAAGCGCTCCCGAACTTTTTTGAGGGTTTTCAAGACACCAAAATGTCCTCCAGTCGCACTGCTATGTATTTATTTCAGAACATCTGAAATCCTTGATCGGGGAAGTAGTAACTGCTACCTAGATGTTTTGCCGTCATCAGATTCCCATTTTCGGTACAGTACGCCGTTCCGTAAATAGAGTGAGTTCCATAAAGCCCAGTATCTTTTTGTTGCAGGACTGAAGATGGAAACGTCCTGCCAGCTAGGTCACCAACTGTCACTTTCCATGAACTCCAAAATTGGTTTTATGTCGGGGTCTTCAAGTTGATCTTTTCGAACTTGGTCGTCACTCCATGGATCAGGTTCTGATGATGTTGGAGTCACTGTCACCTGATAGTCAGTAGGGCTAGTCGTCCCATACTGTTTCTCGATTCGGGAACAATAATTGCAGTTCTTAGGACAGGGTCTCCTTGATAAAGCGTCAGCATTACCGTGAGACAACCCTTTTCGGTGCTTGATCTCCATGTCATATTCCTGGAGCCACTGTATCCACCTGGCTATCTGGCCTTCTGGATTCTTGAAGTTCAAAAGCCAAGTTAACGAGGCATGATCTGTCCGAAGCAGAAACTTTCGGCTGTAGAAGTAATGATGGAAGTGTTCTACAGCTTTCACTATGGCCAGTAACTCCTTTCTGGTGACGCAGTAATTTCGCTCCGACTTTGATAAGCATTAGCTCCAGTAAGCGATGACATGTTCATTGCCGTCAATTTGTTGGGATAAAACAGCTCCAATGCCCTCGTGGCTCGCATCAGTGTCGAGGATGAAGGATTTTCCAGGCTGAGGATATGAGAGAATAAGCGTTGATGTTAAAGCCTCCTTCAGTCGTAGAAATGCATCTTCGCATTCTTTGGACCATTCAAACTTTTGCTTGCTCCCCGTCAGCTTATGCAAAGGTCGTGCAATGTTGGAAAAACCCTTTACAAACTTCCTGTAGTACGTGCAGAGCCCCAGGAAACTTCGCAGCTGATGGATGTTTCCGGGTCGACTCCAACTCTTGACCGCAGATACCTTTTCTGAACCAGTTTGTACACCTTCAGAAGAGATGATGTGACCAAGGTAGTTCACTTCCCGGCGGAACAAATTACATTTGGACGGGCTTAACTTCAGATTGGCTTCCTTAAGCTTTTGCAGCACTTTCCTAAGATTAGCCAGATGTTCTTCGAAGCTGCATCCCACGATGATGATATCGTCTAAATAGACCAGACAGGATTCGTAAGAGAGTCCTCTTAACACTGTCTCCATAAGACGCTCGAACGTAGCTGGTGCATTGCAGAGGCCGAAGGGCATCACTTTAAACTGCCATAAGCCTTGTCCAGTTATAAACTCTGTCTTCTCTCGGTCATCAGGGTGTATCTCAACCTGCCAGTAGCCGTTCTTCAAGTCCAGGGTCGAAAACCACTTGTGTCCGGAAAGATTGTCCGAGGTGTCGTCTATTCATGGAAGAGGGTAACTGTCTTTCTTGGTGATTTCATTCAGCCGTCGGTAATCGACACAAAATCTGGTGGAGCCATCTTTCTTTCAGACCAAGACGATGGGAGAGGCCCAAGGACTGGATGAGGGTTCGATTACATCATTCTCCTTCATCTCTTTCAGGAGGGTTTCAACCTCTTCCTTCTTGGCGAACGGTAGTCGTCTTGGATGCTGTTTAATAGGTGGGTGTTCTCCAGTGTAGATCCTATGCTGCGTTAAATTCGTCCGACCCACATCCACCGATGTAGATGAAAACAGATGCTTGAAATCATCCACCAATTGTTCGGCAGCAGTTCTTTGATCTTTCGATAATGGCGCACTCCCAATTAACTTCGATGTCAAGGACTCAGAAGACACAGTCTCGGGGGAATTGATTTTTCTAATGATGCAGTTTACTGGAGTACAAGTTGCTAACACTTCACCTTTCCGGATATTCCTTGGCCTTTCACTCACGTTGGCGACTCTCACAGGAATTACATCCTTAGAAAGGTCCACAAGCGTAGATGCTACCAGCACTCCTTTTAAGTTATTGCTTAGGTTAGGGTATTCGATGAGTCCAAATCGAAAACTATTGCTTTCTTCAATGGAGCCAGGTATTAATGATTCTGACCTTGAGGGAATCGATAAATCTGTTTGGGCTATTATTTGATGAGCGGATTTTACATCATTTTCAGCGTTGAAGATGGGTATGTCTTCTCTCATCGAGTGCAGTTCATTAGTCTTGAAGTCAAGGGTGAAGTCCAATCCGATAATGAAGGGGTCCATTATATCAGCAACGAATGCCGTATGATGGTAGGTGGCATTCCCAAACACTATTTCCAAGTCCACTTTACCCTCTATCTCAATTTTGTCACCTGTCACAGTCTGGAGACTTACGCGTGGCGATGTCCACAACAATTTCAATCCAAATTCACGAGCCACATCTGTCCTAACGATTGTCACATTGGCTCCAGTGTCGACAATCAGTTTGCAAGGATTCCCATTTACATGTGCGTAAATGAAAAGTCCATCACTGCCACTACTAGTAAATGAAATCTGCAGAGCTCTGGTGGAGGTGATTTCTTTCCTTCGCATAGCTTGGCGAGCAGTACAACTCCTTTGCAGGTGCCCTTCACTACCGCATTTCCAGCACTTCTGCTCTTGTTTCTTTTGGGCTGTTATGTTGTTCAGATGTCTTGCCCAGTCACCGAGTTGTCTCTCAAGTTCAGCGAGATGGGACAACTTGGAATCAGACTCATCAATTTCCAGAGTTCGGATATGATGGCGATCCACACGGGTTGCTTGCTGGGCGGCCTCCAACTTCATCGCATACACAACAGCAGAATTCAGGTCTTTGACATCCGCCATCCGTAGAGCTTTCTGGATTTCCGGATCTCGAACCCCGTCGATGTAGTAGTTGAGTGCCAGGTTGTCTCGAACATCCGCAGGACAGTCGCAAAAAGCAAGATGAGACAGTCTCTCGACGTCCGCCGCTAGCTCTTGCAGGGTTTCCCCGGTTTTCTGGAAACGGGACTTCAACTAGAGTCGGCTGAAATCTTTCTGGCACTTCTCACCGAAGCGAAGCTCCAACGCAGATGTGAGGGCAGCGAAATCCAAGCGCTGGCTGTCCGGAAGGGTCTGAAGAATGTCCGCTGCATCACCTCTCAGGGATGCTGCAAGATGGCAGGCCTTGGTAGCAGAGTCCCATCCATTCGCTTCCACCACTATCATGAATTGAGTTTTGTAAACCTGCCACGAAGTTTTCCCATCAAATGTGGCAAGTTTAATGGACGGTCGAGCAACCGATGTGGGAGCGCCAAACTGTACAGAGCTGCTTTCCGTGGTCGCCAATCTCCTTTCCATGTTTTTAATTTTCTCATCCACATGATTTTCAAATGTTGCGATACGGTTTTCTACTGTTTCAAGTTTTTCATCAAAAGCATCAACTCGATGCTCTATCTCATCAAATTTATTTTCCATCACAGTCTTTACCGAAGTAAGGTCGTTTTTAATTTCCTCTTGGTTAGAAGCTAAATCATTTTTCAGCACCATTAAATCACTTTTCCATCATTCTTGATTAGCCACCATATTATTTTTTAATTGTTCTCGATTTACCGCCATATCATTTTTTAATTGTTCCTGATTAGCCGCCATATCATTTTTTAATGGTTCTTGATTAGCCGCCATATCATTTTTTAATTGTTCTTGATTAGCCGCCAAACTTTCAGTCAAGTCACTTTTCACAGCATTAATTGCTTCCAGAAGTTGTTTTAATTGGTCATCCGTTGCGCGAGTAATCACCATAAAAATAAAGCCCAAATTTAAAAAGTCTTTATGAAAAAATGTCCAAAGTCACACTTACTCCAAGAAAGTCCAGAAGAAGCCCCACGTTGGGCGCCAATTGTAACGGATCCGGCGCGACTTCCAACTTTCTTGAAAGGACAACACAGTTCTTGATAAAAACACAGGAGCTTTATTTACACTATGTACAGAAGAAATCGTTAACAACTGCTAAATTAATCATCAGCAATTAAACAAATATCACTCAACACCGTAAACTCAACGGTTACACATGTATTTACTTCCAAATACGAAAACAACACAGCGAAATGCCTCGCAATAAACAGAGCAAATACGCTCTCAGTTCGAATTCTCAATCGAAACTAAACTTTTTATCACGCTGGGCGCTTTTATAAACATCGAAAGAAATCTCTCAAATATTCCACAACATGCCAAACGCTTCATGAAAATAGTAGACCGTTATCAAATTTTATCAATGAACAAAAAAACGAAATAGGGATTGTATATTCATTACGAGAAACTATTTACAGGTTACGTTACTACAATAATTACTATATTACAGAATTTGTAACAATATTATTATTTTTCATGTTTTTGGTATTTTATGTTTCAGGCTGCAAACTTAAAAAACGATGGAATGTCTTTTGAAGTTCTTGATGGCATTTTAAAAAATGCAACTGTATGACATAGTTTTTATCATCTGCTATGTGCTTTTGCACATTTCGTGAAATGGAAGATTCAACTGAAGAAGGTTCTCCTGTGTATATCACAGAATCATGCTGTGTATGTGACGAGGAATTTTCATCTGACACTGAACTAGCCAATCATTTAGTTCAGCATGTTAACGATGAGGAATACAAATGCATTTTGGATGGATCATGCAAGAATGATCTGGGAGCTCAGGCTTTTACCTCAGGTTCAAGAAAAACTCCTCTTACAAGGACAAATTCCATTTCTGGCAGATCAGGCTCGCCGGAAGTGTGGGAAATTCTCAGTGATGATTCTGATGACGAGTCTGCTAGAGGAGCGAAGTCTGTAAAACTTTCTAACAGTTTTCGCTTAGTAAGTGGTAGTGGTAATGCCCAAAATCAAACAGTTAATCCTTCTCCTAAACAACAAATACAGCAGCCTCTAAGAAATGGTAAACATAAACAAAACTTAAAACCAAGTTCTAAACCTGGGCAGCCTTTGAAATGTCCACAGTGTTCATTAACATTTAAAGAAAACAAATCTTTGCAAGAACATCTTCTAATGCATGATAACCCACGGCCATATACCTGTCAAATTTGCAGCAAGAACTTTGCATACAAAGCCACATTGAGGCAACATCTTCATCAGCATATTGGTGACAAATCTCACGAGTGTAAAATATGTCATAAAAAGTTTTCGATAAAAAGCATGTTGCGAAAACATGAGGAGCAGCATGAACAGCAAAAGATCCATGATCGTATGGTTACCACTCAACTAAGGTCAAGAAGAAAAGTATAAGAACTTTCTCAGCAGTTTGTTTATGTGAAAAGATATATATATATATATATATATATATATATATATATATATATATATATATATATATATATATATATATATATATATATATATTCATACAGAGTGTTAAAATTGAATTTGTTGCAGCGTATTTGTTGATTTGTTTCTTATGATATAATATGGTTTCCGATGCATTTGAAATGTTATTGTTACATAAATGCATTTCCCACAGCCTTCATGTTTCTTTTCCTGCAGAGCAAGCAATATATTCCTGCCATATTCATATGTAGTGTTAGTCATTAAGAAAATTACTCGAAAATAAATGTCAAAATGAAACCTTATCCTAGAATCCTTCAAAATTTAAATTTAAGCCTACTAGTTGTTTTGTCAAAATTTGATTGAATTTGCCAAATTAAAATTATTTCATGAATGATTGAGATGCTTATGACCGGAAAAATAATTCCTGATTAGTTTTCATTCCTTTCGAATTTAATACTATTGACAATTATTAAATCAATAGAACACAGAATGTGCCAAGTGGATGTTAATTTCCCACTCCAAACTGTCACATGTTAGTTTTTAGTAGAGAAGTTTGCTAAAACGCCTTCCTGCATAAAAGTGAGTTTTTAATTATTATTTTTTTTTTGTGCATAGCCAGTGTTTTATTTTTTTGTTGATCTCCCGAATTCTTTCCTACAAATTAAGCATCTTCAAACCAGAGTTCTAATGTTCCCCTTCCCACCCATACTTATTATGGGGAAAAGATTTTTTTTCCTAAAGTGCATGATCCAGAAAAAAAAAATAGTAATTTTTAAATTTTATTCTGGTAGATATTCCAGTAATTTTTATCACAACCACCATCTCTGATATTGTGAAATAAATTTTCCCACATAATAGTTGCAAATGGAAAATATATAAAACGTCATTTAATGATCTAAAATTGATTTTTCCCCCCTTTGTAAACTGCTTAGAACTAAGAATTATGTATGAAAATTTCATTGTAGTTTATTCTCACAAAATCATATTATTCTTATGAACAACTTTAATATTGAAATTCATTGAAGTGATGCAGAAATGTAAATCGTGTTAAAAATTTGTTCAAGCATTTGTTCAGATGAGATTTCTCTAGTTTCTTTTAGAAAAGTTTGAAAATATGTTTTCACTTCATATTTTAAGCAATGAAAAGCTTAGTGGCATTCTTGAAAAATTTTTGCTTTGCTTTTCATGTTAACATGGTTAAAAAAAATTTTTTTTTTTTAATTATGTTTAATATGGAGAACTTCTGAAGAAAATGTTATTGATAAGTGTATTAGATTTGTTGTATTAGTTTGTCCTCCTAAGCAAGAAGAGCATGTCTTAAAATTTTTTTCTTGAAGTATTTCTTTTTCTCCTAAATGGCATTTACTTGACAAACAATGTAGTTACAAATTAGGGATTCAGTGATCAGCACTTTGGCCAATTACTAACTAATCATCAAAAGATAATTGACCCAAGTCAACAGCTTCCAATTAATTATGTAATGGTTTTACCACTAAATTTATCCCATCAACTTTTTTTTTTAATCATAATTTTGGCTCTTGAGAATTAATTGGTAGTTTGTTTTTTTTTCTATAAGTGATGATTTATTTTCATCCGTTTTTCTTAATTTTATTTAAAAATATTGTTTCAAAATTTTACTGCCAATTTATCAGTGCATTCCTATTACAAAAATTTAAGAACTAGCAGTAGCAAGGGCCTAGAAAGTAAAAACCTATAAATACCCTATTGCAAAACAAATAAATGAAAAGTGAGCAATATTTAGAAAGAAGTTCATAGACAAGAGTTTAACTTTTTTAAGGTGTACCTTTCTTGTGATATAGAGGATAGGCATTAAAGAAAATCAAAATGGTTGTTTGTTTTTATTTGCATTGTATACTTCTGTTGGTTAAATATGTTACATATATCAATGGCATTCTTTAACATTTTTCTTTAGTATTTTTATGGAGCCAAATACTATTAATCAATTTTCTGTTATCTTGTTTAAAAATTAATTGATGCTATTCATTCCAATTTATCCATTATTGAAGTGCCTAAATATTGTCATAGTTATTAGTACCATGTAAATTGTAAATAATTATGTATATCAAGTTGTAACATATTACAAGTTTTGAATATTTGTTACAGAGATAAGTGTTGTAGAAATGAATCAATGTCCTATTTGAGTTGGCAAACACAATCTTGAGTAAAATAATCTTAATTTTTAACTCAAAAGTATAGCTTCATGCTGTATGACAGAGGCTCCAATGGCTGTATCATCATCATAGGAAGAAAAGGTTTGAATAATTATTTGTCCTGCATTTTTTGAAGTGTTTGAAATTTTTATCTCTTCAATAGGATGTAAAGATATATTTAACATGAGCTGCATGAAGAAAAGAAAATTTTGCAAAATTATTTTAGTTTTAACTCAGCTTGTTACTGGAAGAAATTAAGAATTATGCCTCAGGTCCCAGCAAACCTTATTTTTCACCTTTCTTCTTAAAAACAATGATGTTAGAACTTATTTTACAGTAACTGTAGTGTCTTATGAGCAATGGTTGACAATAATTGAAAGTTTGCTATTTTGACGTAACTCAATAATCATTCGAGAGAAAGCCTAATTTCGATTTCAAAAGGATGAAGTATTATTGTTATGCATATTATTGTGAAGGTGCATTAAAGATGCTATCTAAAATTTATTGAAAATGAACTTTCTTTACCAACTTCATGGCACGTCAGAATATGCCATTAAAAACAAATTGTACGCAACTATATATTGTAGAACTCAGTCTTGACCTCATTTTTTGTGGCTCCCAAGGCGGCTGATGCACTTGATTTTCCCAAGAATAAGCCAAAAGAGTGTAATTGTGTTTTCTGGAATTCTTCAGTAAACAGTGTTTTTTTAATGCTAAGTCAAGAGAATCACTAGTCTACTGCAGTTTTAAAAGGTTGAAAAATGCATATCTTATCACACATGTGGAATTTTTAACATATTCATGGCATGTGTAACTATTTTCATTGTCATCTAGTCTTTTGCCAAATTAATGTGAAAACCGATATTGTTTGGGTTATACCCAATAGTACATTGTCCAGTATTTTTGCCATCCATGTCCCTCATGTGACCTTGCAGTAGATGCAATGTAATCAGGGGTGCTTACCTAGGGGTGGTGCAGACTGCGCCATTGAAATTTTTAGGGGAATATTTTTCTCTTTGGGAGGGTGTCTTTGCAATATTTAGGGGGGATGCATCCCTGATGTAATGGATATTTTTTTATCTTCCTAGGTATTGTGCTTTCATCTAATCTTAGGGGGTTTTGTTTGCAATAAGAATTAGTATAGAGCAGTTTAAGTATCATGTGCTTTATTGGTTACAACTGCTGTCTTTCACCCACCCTGGCATGGGAAAAACCAAACAGCTTTACCAGTGTAATGTAGTAACACATAATAATCCCAAGGCTTCACATTTGGGATTCATACCCAAAACCTTCATAAAGGTTTGGAGTTGGGAACCAAAGAATGGGAATATTCATTATGAAAACCTTTCTTTTTAGTTAAAATTTTATTTTTTTCACTTTATATCAAAAAATTGTCAATAATTGTTTTAAAGAAAAAGCTTATGAAATCCTTACATGCAAATGTTTTCATATTGCTGCCCTGTCACACAAGAAGATAAGTGTTTCAGTTCGCAATTTCTTTTAAAATCTTTATTTTATTTACTTATTTATTTACTTTATTAACTTGAACTTAATTTTTATTCTAAGCTTTGTTGATCAAAATTTTAGCCACAAATAAACTTGTAGTAATAGAGCAATCAAAAATAATGATACACTTCAACTTCCAAGTCATTTATACCTTATTTTGGAAGATATTTCTTGTCATTTACGTGGGAAATTATTCATGACTAAAATATTTCCTTTACTGCATACAAGGAGGTGAAAAGCAAAAATATTTTTTATAACACAGAATAATGAACCACAAAAAGAAAGTTTCAGAAAAGATGTATGATGAGTGATGGCTTTTGCATTCTGGTTTTAGCTGCAGGCCAGTTTTATAGTAATGATATTTTCATGTATTTGATTTTGTATTTAAAGCCCACTTGAGACAAACTATAATGATACAATGAACAAACTAAAATGATACAATGTTATTTTTGTTGGTTGAATTAATTAAGGCAGGGCAGTCAAGAGTGAATCTAAAAATGCTAAATAAGATTATTTATGTCTTCACCCCTTGTCACCTAGTAGAATAAATAACTCACACAACTCAATCTTGATGTAAATTTCAGTCAAAATTAAAAAAAAAAAAAACGTTAAAGTTTTTAGTTTGTGTCAAAAAATTAATGCAGATCAAGATAGTTTTTCAATGACTTTCAATTTTGATTTATCAATGGTATCTTTTTCAGTTTTTAATCAACCTAGAAAAGGAGTATGTTATCAATTTTCTGGAAGGAAAAAAAAGAGGATGTTATCATATATATTTTTTAACTCCTTATTTTGATATTTAAAATATTCACTGATCTTGTTTCAAAAAGAACCTGTTCTTCCCTTATTTAACTGTAAAACCACCATAATGTGCATCTTAATCATAGTGGATGGCAAAAGTACAGGGACACATTTGTTTTTATAACTACTTTGAAAGAAGATTTTTTTAAATGTGCATCTAAAGTCCAATATTATTTTTCTATGCAAACTAGCATTGGGCTTCAATTATTTACTTGTACTTTAGAGATCCATGTTCACTTTTTGTACTAAAATTTCTTTTGCATGAATTGTTTTTATGTTCATTGATTGTGCAAGATTTATGGACGATATTTATGTTTTCTCCTATTTTGAAAAAAAAAAATGCATAGCTACCTAAATTAATGCATTAGAAATGATTGTTTTATTTTCATCATGTCATTTACATGCTTTTAACTTTGACAGCAAAGTTATTTATTTTTTTGAGCTGTATTCATTAAAGTTTTATTATTTTATCACTAGTGTCTTAAAAATATTCTAGTTGTCTTACACATACTGAAAATTTTCGTTTAAAATTTGTCCATTATATGGAAACATTTATTTGAAGATCTGTAAATTAAGTTCACAGACTATTATTATTCATTCCTAAAATGCCGCCCAGTACCAGACTGTAAAGCAGATGTCTACTGTTCGGAGGTTTCCAGGTTCGAGTCTCGGTCGTGAACATTACTGATCTGGTGACTACAGCACTTCCACCAACCTTGTTCTAGTGGTTTGGATCCCTCTATGCTGTGATTTCTCGAGGGAATCTCAGGAGTATTTTGTGCTCAGGCTGTGTAGCCAAATACAAGTGCGCAAGATGGTTAGTCGTTTAAATTGCGGCAGGGAACGATGCAGAAATTTTTGTAAGTGGGGTCAAGTTTCAATGGCCAGTGTTATACCTATAACATAAAGTATCAATTAAGCAGGAGTGCCCCCCAAGTGGAATGGCACACCACATGAAATGCATGTACCCCCCCCCCCCCCAATGAGATTAAAATCCTTTCTAATTATCCTCTTTATGCCTGAGCGATATACCACAATATATCGATATATATTTATTACCGCGGTAACGGTATTCAGATTTCAATCTGTCTGATATATCATCTTGCCGAACTTAACTAAGAAGTAATTGAAATAATGACTTAAAAATACATATTTATTCATAATTCTTTGTGCTTAATGAGTGGATCATACATGCCAACTCTTCCAGATTTCCCAGAAAATTTACAGGTTTTCCTACCTTTTTCCATAGTTCTAGCGAAATTTTCGAGTACTTTCGTGCTTTGCAGAACAAAAAAAAATGTATCTTACCAGTTTTGGCGCTAACGAGCGTTTTGTGGAATGCAGCACTGCATGCCATGTTTAAAGCATTGAGAACATTTAAAGCCAGGGTTGCCGTAAGAGAATTAATTCTCTTGTTGCATTCAGATAGAATCCAAGAGACGCAGCTCGTTCAAATGAATGAATAACTCCGGTGTCATGTATGTTACTTTCGTTCTTAGAGAAGTAAAGCCTTTTGCCCCCCATAAGAATGCGATTCTCTGATAATGAGATCTGTTTCATAAAAACTTGAAATTTTTCAAGCACCCTTTGTAAAATTTCAACAATTTAGTCTGTGCTGCGACCCCCCTTCACCACATGAGCTGGGGTAGGGTCGTTGTAATGAGTATTAGAAAAAAATTACTGGAATATTACTTACCGCGAGCGTTAATCAATTGCAGATCTTGATGGGCATAGATATATGTCCAAGTGTCCCCCCCCCCCCCATCAAAAAAAAAAAAAAAAAAACTTGACGTCTCCTTTGAGATACTAAAATCTGTTTAAAATAAATTCATTAAAAATTTCACTGATAAAGTCTCTCATGACCCCCCCCCCCCCCCCCACGCATGGGCAACCCTACTTCAGCTATTATTATTAAAATAAATTACTGAAATATTAAATATTTAAGGATTAAGATTTTCGGTCACTTTTCTCTACTGCCGATCATATAGCTGGGGTACCAATTCTCCCCAAGCGCATTGCCCTCCTCAATTTTACCGGCCGACGCCCTAAAATCTGGATCCTCTATTAAAGAGTCTAAGTTCTAACGTCTCTTGATTCTTTCAGATAGAGTGTCTGCTTCATGACCCTGCCCCATGGATATATCCCTGCTTTAGCAATTATTGGGATAAACTACTTTAATATTTGCCTTTCAAAATGTCCAATGACTTTTCTCTGTTGCAGATCGCGATATAAAAAAAAGTTAGGGAAGCCCTTCCTCCCAAGTGTGACGGCACGCCTCAATTTTACCAAGTGTCTCCCCCCAAAAAACGAAACGGGCTCCCCTATAGAAGAGTCTTAAATCCATTAAAAATAACTTCTCTGGTAATTTCAGTGATATAGTCAGCGTCATGCCCTCCCCCCTTCAAATGGGCACCCCGGCTTTAACTATTATTAGACTAAATTGCAGGAATATTTACATTTCAAGATTTCTGAAGGCTTTTCTCTATTGCAGATCGCAATAAAAAGATAATAATGCTAGGGCTGCGAATTCCCAACAATTGTGATGAATTCAGTTTTAATTTTACCAAACATCCTTTTCCCTTCGGAAAAAAAAACGACTCCCTACTTAAGAGACCAACAGGGCTGGATTTAAAGGAGGGCAGGCGGTGCTACTGCCCTGGAGCCTCCACAGCAAAGGGACCCCAACAATAAAATTTTTACAAAATATCCTAACTTTCACGCGTCGAAAATATCAGATATATACATATATATCAAAATATTCGGATATATATCAAAGTATCGGATATTTTCGAAAATATGATGATCTTTTCAAACCCTTATTAGGGGCCTCCACTCCTTCGTTGCCCCGGGGCCTCCACATTTCCAAATCCGTCCCTGGAGACTAAAATCCTTTTAAAATATGTTCTCTAATATTTTCAATGTTATTATCAATTTCAAGACCCCTCCACCCGCTGCCGAATGGGTACCCTGCTCTAGCTATTATTATTCGACTAAATTGCTGGAATATTTGCTTATCAAGATGTTTGTTGACTTTTCTGTATTGCAGATCTCATAACGTATATGACGTAGCTAGGGGGGCCCATTTCCCTCCCCCAAGTGCGGTGGCTTACCTCAAGTTTTTCACCCCCCCCCCCCCCCAATTTCAATGGTATTGTCTGCCTCATGACACCCTCCCCCCTCCCCCACAAGGGCTATTATTATTCTTTCATATTGTCTTATTCTTTCATATTGTCTTTGCTATTATTCCTCACATAAATTGCTGAAATATTTACCCTCCAAGATGTTTGATGGATTTTCTCTATTGTAGATGTTAATCAACAGATGATATAGCTATAATTGCTCACTTCCCCCCCCCCCCAAGTGCGATGGCATCCTCAAATTTATCGCGCTTTCCCCAAAACGCGACCTTTTATTGAAGAGACTAAGCTCCTTTTAAAATTACTTCTCTGATAATTTCAATGGTATACTCAACATCAAGACCCCCCCCCCCCCCAATAAGCACGTCTGCTTTACCTATTTTGATTTTTCGAATAAATCAGTGAAAATTTACTTATCAAGATGTCCAATGGGGTTTCTCTGTCGCAGATCTTAATATGCAGATGATGTAGTAGGGGCACCCATTCCCTCCAACTGCAATAACTCCCCTCAATTTTACCAAGCCGCCTTTTTCCTCCAAGAATTGCGACCCACAAATAAAAAGACTTAAATTCTTCTAAAATAATTCATCCAAAGGTTTATTTTTTATAATCTGCCTCATGATCCCCCCCCCCCCCGCACACACATGAGCATTGTTGCTGTAGCTATTATTATAAGAATAAATTGAAATATTTATTCACGAAGATGGCCTGCGGCTTTTCTCTTGCAAATACTAACTTATGTAATAATGTCCCCCAGTGGCGTAGCTACACTTTCCGCCGCCCGGGGTACCGCTTTTTTTTGATGGGAAATAGTTGACACATTAAAGAGTCAAAAGTATTTTAATAAGATTTTACTAAACAAGAAAATTTACTTATTTTTTTCCTTCAAATTTTTCTTGCAGAAGAGAAAAAGTAATTCAGAGCCCCACCGAAACATTCCAAAAGTTAAGTCAAAATTCGAAATTTGAAGCAGCTTTCAATAACGCTTATAGAAAATATGCTTAGCGCTCCATCCTTTTTTTTTTTCAAAATTAAAGTTAGTTTTATGCATTCTTTGGTGACGTAAGGGTTCGGGACTTCTCAAGGATATTTTCCGAATCTGAAGTGTTAAAAAAGCAATTTTAGGCTATCTTTGGATACGTGAAGATATTGGGGAAGATTCGGGGGGGGGGCTGTCCTGATAGCTTTTCAACAAAATAGAAAAACACGTAAATGTAGGATGTATCTAGTGGCGTAAGGGTCTCTCCTAACTCCAACAGACTGGATCTTCCTCCCGAAATATTTTCAAACTTGAAATCAATTTTAGTCTATCTTTGATGACGTTAAAGAGAATAGGGAACGTCCTGGAGCTCTCTGGGAAATTTTTGATGCCGAAGTTTCAAAAACGCAAGTGTTGGCTATCTCTGACGGCATAAGTTTAAGTAACAGCATTTTTTTTTTTTTTTAACTAAGCACTTTTCATAGTGCATTCAAAATGACAAAATAACTTTTCTGGGTCAGAAAGGACAATTTAAGAATTCCTGTAGTTTTCGAAAATTCTAAAAAAATGACACCACAAACGAAGAAAAGTGCGGCTCAAGTCATAAAGAAAATTTCTCTTATCATTATCTAGTTTTCAATCATAACTTTGAGTGTTGAAACATGCATATTTTTCTTATTGGGAAAGTTTGGTCTGAAATGACAAGAACCGCACTTTTCTTCGTTTGTGGTGTCATTTTCTTGGAATTTTCGAAAACTACAAGAATTCTTAAATTGTCCTTTCTGACCCAGAAAAATTACTTTGTCTTTTTGACTGCATTATGAAAAGTGCTTAGTTTTTTTTTTTTTTTTTTTTTGAAAAAAATCTGTTATTTTGTTCTTCTTAGTGTAAATGTATTTCAGAAATAGAATAGTTTTACCATCACGAAACTTCACCTATTTTTTCATATAAATGCTCGGTATTGAAAGGGGAAAAAACTATGTACGTGTCTAAAACTTTCAACAGTTGGCACTAAAATTTAATCCTTGTTCCGTATTTATGCTTGCTTCAGAGAAGCCTTGATTCAAAATTTTCATTATGATTACTATATTAACATTGCTGTTGCAAGGCAACAAAATTTGTAACAATGGGTTTTGTATTTAAACATTTAATAAGGAAATTACATGAAATTTGCTGTTTTCCATCCTAACTGAAATAACAATTTTATTTTAGAATTTTAATTTTTCAGCGCTAAGTTGTACCTTAAGATTAAGCAAATCATTTAGTGAAATCCCAAAGACTTTAAGTGGTCTAGTTGCAGAGATATAAGCAAAACCAGGTCTCAGATTTCTCTGTGACAATCAGTCCAAGTGTAATAAAAGTGCTTTAAAAATGTTAAAAAGTCAGATGGTTTTTCCGTCTCCCCTAGAAACTTTTTGAAAATGACTTCCTAAAAACGCGATTTTAGCCGTTGTTAGGCGGACAACGTTATGAGAGAGAGTTCGGAGGGGGGTTTCCCACTCGAAATCTTTTTTGAAACTGTTGCTCATTTTAACTCTTCACTACTGAGAAAAAAAATCTTGGCGAGCTTCCCTCAGGAATTTCTAAAAACAAAATTTGGAACCAACTGTTATGACGTTTGGTGATTTCGTGCATCATCCTCACCTTAGACGTTTAAGTTTCAAAAATCCAACTTTAAGCTATTTGTGGAGACATTGGATGATATGGGGATTTTAAAGTTCGAAGTTGATGTCCTAAATACACACTTTAGACAATCTTTAATCATTATACAGGAAGGGTCATGGCTTGACCGCCCTCAGGAATTTGTTCTTATTGAAGTTATAAAAACTCAATAATCAATATATATTAGGCTAAAAGAAGAGATTTGAAGGGATAGGGTGGGCGTTATCCCTTGGAAATGTTTCGAGACGAAGTTTGGATGATTCTCTTTTTCACAAATAGAGGTCGAAATGTGAAAGGCTTCGCCCAAAGATCATTTTACTAATTAAAAGCCTCTCCTTAAAATTAATGACTAAATGTGAAACAGGAATTATCTGATATAGTGCTGTAGTACAAGCAATTATTATTCGAGTTGTGAACTTTTCTTTTTTATAAAATGAACATAAAATTAATTTTGTCTTAGTGAAAATTTTTTAGTCAATGACCAATCAAAGCAACTGTTGAAACAAATAATGCTATCCTGAAAATGAGCAAGAAATCACCCCTCATTTGAGGCCTCTCTCCTTTTATTCTTGCTGTTACTTTCCTTTTAAAAAAAAAAAATGTTTTTTTTTTCTTTTAAATACGATGGTTTCCTCGGAACTTACTTAAAATCAAGTGGTAGCTGTATCATATAACGAAAGGCTATGAAATTTATTGTTTCCTCCGTAATAGTTAACCTTAATAGCAAAAAGAAAAAAAAAAAGCATGGTCCCATGACTTTACATTACCACCTCCCTCTGTCTGTAGCTTCAGACGAAGGAAGAGAAAAAACAAATAATAATGCTGAGATGTCCAAAAGAAAAACGCATGTTTTGTATTAGAGTAATTTTATCATCATAGTCGTATTAAAACCTTACAATTCAAAGACCTTTTTTGCCTCCAGTAATAGATCAAAAGTATGATTTCCTTATTGGGGAAAGACCCTCTTGTTAGTATTGAATCCAAAACGCGTTTCTGCAAATGTCTCAAAAACTCAGTTTTGCAGATACTGTCGTTTACGTGCCCACTGCAAAATACCTGATACACTTTTTAAATACATTTAATTTGTCCTGTATTTCAATTACTATAATAATCAACAAAACAGTCGGTATATCTATTTCAGAAAACAAATAACTGATCGCACTTTTAGTAAATTATTCGAAGGTGCCATTTAGTATCAATTTAGAAGCTACAAGAGTCGTGTTAGATCTATAGGAAACGAGGTTTGAAATTTATTTTCATCTTTCTTATGTTAAAAATAGGGTTAGTATTCCTGAGGAAACTTCTTTGTAATTAACTCAAAAATTAAAACGAACCCCTTTAAAGACCTTTGATTAAAATATTTCCTCAATTACCAATTAAATCCGCAAAATTTTTGAAAAATGCGGAAGTGACTCTTCGTCTTTGCTCATCCGATATCAGTATTCCTGCCGCTGTCTGTTCGACAGCAAGATGTAACGTGAACGATGCCCCTTGAACAACATTCCAAAAACTTTTGTCTTCAAAATCGCATGACTGAGAGCGCTTCTTTCTCTTTTCGTCGAGAGAGGCTCTTCTGAGGAATTTTTATCGTCTGCTTCGGATGAGAATCTTTGAAGTGGTGATAGTGAATATCATCCTCAGGAAGGACTCTCAACGTTGGACAAAAAAAAAATGGCATTTCGCTCGTTAGTCTAAGTGCGCGGTGCAAGTGACGGCATCGCGGGCTGCCACGAGTGCTAATGTCGCTATGTTCAACTTTCAAGTGATATCGAACCTTTAAAGTAGGGAATAGCGAAATCTTTCTTTGATTCCTAGAAAAATATGTCCGCATTATGAAAATCTTAAAACAATCGTGAGGAATGGAATATCTTCTTTTCAAAACGATTTCACATGAAGACTGCTTTTCAATCAAACGATTGTATATTTAATTTCTATAAGAGATGAATTTTCATGTTCATTACGTTTGTTTTTTAACAGATCAACATTGTTCTTTTGGTTTTCTCAGGTGTTTGGAAGTTTTTGACTGCGTAAGTTAGCGTTGAGGTTTTCTTGAGCCAATATGATTGGCTTCAACACCTTCAAAACAATTTGAATTTTCTTTTTTTCATATAATAGTTTCGCAGTTACTTTTTGTATTAGAAACAAGAAAATCGCCCGTCAAGGTATTACAGGTGAAAATTGCTTCCACATTTGATTGAAGCAATTACCTGTTTGGGTATATTTTGATCGCTAAAATGTTAATCCTAACTCCAGTGGATTAACCCTAAACTCCAGTGGATAGCGTTCATTGTTGACCACTTTTTCGTTACTTCGTTCTCCTAAAAAGAGCTTTACCAGTAAAACAGAGTTACCGGATCCAGTTCAGCCTTGTCGAAATAAAGCATTTCCCTGCATGTCAAAAATTACCAAAAAAATATTATTAAATTATCATTATTAAATTATTGAATTATCATTGTTCATGACCTAAAGTAACTTAGTAATTTACTGAGAACTAAATGTATTAACTTTGCTCTTCTGAATATTTTCATTACGTTTAACTTCACAAAAATTACAAAGCTCAATGCTTTACTCCCCGGAAAAAGTTGTAATATCAGTTCTCTACTTTTACTCTACAAAGTTAACAATACCGTGTACAGATAATAGTATCTTCCGCAATCATTTTGAAGTTGTTGCTTGGAAGCTCGGAAGGTATTTTCAAATGTTGATTCGAAGTTAATGAAACCCTCCGGTCACTACATTGTAGTAGTTTGTGCAATACAATATAGTTTAGGCGCCTAAAAAATTGTGATTTCAATGAGTCAGACACGAAATGCGGTAAACCTCTAAAGAACAAAAAAAAAAAAAAAAGCCCGAAGAAATGGAATTGTTAGCAATGATGGATGAAGATGATTCAAAAACACAAAAAGAACTCGCCGAGTGATTGTGTGTCAGTCAACAGCTGTTTCCAATCGGGGAAAATGATAGAATATCGAAATACGCAACATGAAAGTCGTTTTTTTTTCTTCATGCTCAGTGCTCCGTTATATACGGAAAATCAGTTCGCGACACCTTGTAAGCGCTCAACAGAGAAGTTCAATCTCTTGCGACTTACTTACCAGACTTAACTTCTCTTGATTACCACTTGTTTGCATCGATGGGTCACGTACGTGCTGAACAGCACTTTGATTCAACGAGGATGTAAAAAAACGGAGCCAAAGGGGAAAAACATCAGGGAGTTGTGTTCACAAATAACCCCTCGAAAGATAGGG
This sequence comes from Uloborus diversus, assembly GCF_026930045.1. Classification (NCBI taxonomy): domain Eukaryota; kingdom Metazoa; phylum Arthropoda; class Arachnida; order Araneae; family Uloboridae; genus Uloborus; species Uloborus diversus. The sequence continues at coordinate 211,784,607 of NC_072731.1, read as the reverse complement.
AAAATGTCAGTAAAGCACTTTTTATCACTTTTTCCAATTTAACATGATTTTTTCTGATAAAATCATCATTTCATACCCTTGTACACCTGGTATTATTACCTACTATGGGTTAAGTCAAGATACCACGCCCCACCTAAGAAGAAACATTTTTTTAATAGGCTATATTCATAAAAAATAAAAGATAACAACTAATACATTTCTCAAAGTAGGTCCAAATGTAGGGTTATACATCAGTAGCAACAAATACGAAATAAATTATTATGAAAAATAAAATTGCAACTTCGGAGCGTGATAATCAGACCACCCCACTGCATCAACCATCAGATTATTTGCAGTGTGTTAAATAACATTACAAATCATCTAAATAACAAAAGAAGTATTAATTTAAAAAAAATATTACAAATCATTATAGATAAATAACACAATAATAAAAGATTAAATTTAAATATTAAAAAATGAGCTTAAAGATTAACATATTTTTTAAAATTTAGTGATATACTAATAGCCTTGACATGATTTTGTTTTTAATCTTTTCATAACACTTGCATCTTTGATCGTACGAAACGTTTCGGGCAGCCAAAGCAGTCTATATAATTTGTCTAGCAGACAGATGACTTGGTAGAATAGCAATCTTCTGAGGACTCCAAGCACAATTTTATTCATTGTGTAATAAAGGGTTCAGGTTAATCAGCAAGAATTTCATTTGTATTTTGTTTCTACATTCGTCCTTGAGAATTGCGAGTTTTTGAATAGTTACTTTTCTTTGAGTTTTTTTATGTTGTCAAAATCTTGTCTGCTGCAGTTTTCCAGTTTATTTTTGTTCTCTTGTGATGAAAAACTCGCCACAGGTGAAAAACTCCCGCTTCGAAGATTACGGAACATTCCTTGTGTACCTTAGAAGACTTTTTTTGAGCAATCACGATTGATAATTGTTTTCACTTGACCGTCTTAAATGTTTGGTGCCTTTTTCAACCCCACCATCCTCTGCAGGCGCGACTCCTCCCGGAAACCGCTTCTCCTGGTCGGTGGCGTCCATGTCCTACACACACGCACGCTCATACGCATACATACACATACACACACGCTCCTTTATACATACGTACACGCCAACGTACATACACTTAGGTCTACGCACACACACAAGCATACATATACACAACTGTACTCATGTAACCGCCTAAGAGGAGGGACAGGACCCGTTTCTATAGAGTAGTAACTAATGAGTTAGTCGCAATCATGATTACGAAAAACATATTTTGAATTCAAAATATCAGAATTCAAATAAATTATACACTTAAACAGTTTTCTACTTTTTTTTTTACTTCAAATTTTCTATTAGAGAGGAAAAAAAAAGAAAAACGCCATCCCATACCTAAACAATCACTACTTTACAGTGCTCTTTCCAAATACAGTAAACAAACTTGAATCTTTGGTTTATTTCAACTCAAAAAAAAAAAAAGTAAGCATATCATCCTGTCGTTCATCAGGGGACAAATAACCTATAATCAAGCGGGACATATGAGGCAGTGAGAAGCAAAGGGATGTAAGTGGACATTTTCAAGTCTTGAGTAAAACGCGTTTGAAGATAACGTCCTAGTTAGGCTTTCATTGATTTTTTTTCTAAATAATGCTGTACAGCAGCACCTACCAGGGCTACTAGTACTATCACTAGTCCCAAGACAGGGGAGAGGTTCCCCTACTTTTTGTACTGGTTATCACCAAATTTTTAATTTTGTCACTTGCATCCCTTTGCTTCTCACTGCCTTATATATCCTTTCCGTCAAGGGTATTGCCCCACCCTCGAGTATTCAAACATCAAGCGAATGTGACCGGATTCAAGATTGACCTTGACCAATAAATATAGCAAGGCCTTCCTTGCGATGATCTCTTACTCTTTATTCTAATAAATCAACAGGATATTGGAGCGATCATTGTTTAGTATTAAATTTACTGACTTAGATCATATGCTAAACAATGCCACACTTCCCTTAAGTTTTGTTTTAAAACCCCTATTATCGGTAGGAAACTACTAATCTCTCTGAAAATGCGCCCACAAGCGCACTGTAAAAATAATTATTGAGGTGTTTAACCCAGCGGGGAGTGTGAGCCTGAAGTTCCCTATGAGTTTTAAAATCAAAATATGTTATGTAAATTCTAATTTTCTTGCATATATGTAACTACCGATGCTTTATTTTGAAAATAAAATTATTGATTATTGAAAGCAACAAAATTTATTTTCATTTCAAGTTTACACATTAGGGTAGTAAGGATGATTGGCATATCCTACTTTGTTTGTCTTAACAGCATTTATTAGTTGTAAATAAGAAATATACTTTTAATCGTTAATGAAATTAAAATATAGTTTCAAATAAAAAAAAATCAGCTGGAACTGTTTTTTAAGTATAATTCGAACTTTTCTGCTTTGTAAAATTGTTACAAACATTTACATACTTTTTTACTTTGTTTGTTATAGCAAGGCTTCACTTGATACGCGTATCAAGTGAAGCCTTGGTTATAGATTACATATTCGACTAAATGATCATCGTATATTTTAATTTAATCGTTAATGAAATCAAAACATAGCTTCAAAACAAAAAAAAAAAAAATCAATTGAAACTGTTTTTAAAGTATAACTCGAACAACTTTTTTTCTTTTTCAGGTTGCAGCTATAGATTATATATTCGACTAAATAATCATCACAAAAACCATCAAAGAGTTTTTGAAGCTCTGCAAAAGAAACTAAGTTTATTTGAGCCCACCAGGAAGCGAAAAAGCGGTGGCACAGGAACTTCTCCCAGAAGCGTCGCAAGGAACGAAATTCTCGAGATCGAACAGGCCCCCGTGAAATAACGCTTGGAAGACGAGGGGAAAATAAGCGACAAATCCTCTTCTCTGAAACTGGAGTCTGGTTCGAAAAGAACTGCTAATGATTGTTCGCCCTCTAATTAGCCACTTGGCAGCGACGAGGTGCTGAAATTAACTGATAACTTCACTCGTCATAAAACTCCCCTTTTATCTGGACCGCTATGACCTTCTCATTAGCCTAATGAAGGCGACTTAAAAGGAATCGCCCTGGGGAAGTGTGGTCGCCCCATTACCCACTTTTTGCTCCCTCTGCAGATAAGTCGCCCCATTTGCATATCTATATTAAACTCAGATCCTGAGATTTGCGGGGAAATGCGCCCGCGTGGTTCGAGCGATCGCAAGTGCCTAGAAACTTTGTTTATGTAGTTTTTTCATTGTGTTGTCTAAGCATGTGTCGTTCACGAACGACAAAGTTCGTGAACGACGAACGTTTGACAAAAAAGATTCACTCCTTAGAACGGTAATCTATACGATCTTTATAAAAATAAACGACCGTTCTTTTGAACGGTTGGGATTTGGATCATTGTACTGGTGAACTAATAGTACTCTTCTTTACTAATAATAAAGTTCAAAGTCTCTCTGTCAGGATGTCTGAATGTCTGGATCTCTGTGACGCACATAGCGCCTAGACCGTTCGGCCGATTTTCATGAAATTTGGTACAAAGTTAGTTTGTAGCATGGGGGGTGTGCACCTCGAAGCGATTTTTAGAAAATTCGATTTTGTTCTTTTTCTATTTCAATTTTAAGAACATTTCCCGGAGCAAAATTGTCATAAGATGGACGAGCAAATTACGAAATTATCATGACGTGGAATGGTAGAGCGAATGAACATAGCCAATTGGCGAGAAATTCATCATCCATTATTTGTAAATATACAGGCGAACCAAATAACTTTTAATTTTCTACTACGGGCAAAGTCGTGCGGGTACCACCTAGAAATAAATAAATAAATACCTTTGTGCAGAGAAGTAAAATGAAATAACCAACGTTTCGTAGCACTTGTGCGGTAAAACGTTGGTTACAGTTATTTCGTTTTAATAGTACTAGTAGGTTAGTTTTAATGGTTTAATACAGGTATGGTTATTTCCTTTTAATAGTACAGTTGTTTCACTTCGTTCGTTCTTACTTTTATTAGTTTTCAAGCTCTACTTCTCCAATAAAGGGGGAAGGGGCATTGCACTCTCTGACCTCATTTAGGGGGGGACACACCCAAAAAGCGTTTAAGAGTTTCTGAAAAATTGAGCAACGTTTCTAAAACTGTAGGTATAGATTTACGGATTAGTCGTTATTCGTTAAATCAGTTTTCTTTTTTGTCTCCGCTTTCTAGAGAGTTGTTTTAATCGCGTTTTTAGATCTTCTATTTCGAAAAATTGTCGGTCCTTTACAGTGCTTTCCAAATTATTAGACTAAAGAGTTTTTTTTTTTTTTGTTTTTTGTACAATATTTGTACTAAAATACTATTTATTTTACTGTTAAAGTACATTACATACTGTACACTGATTATTACGTCATTTTAGCGTAATTTAATGCTTGCAGGTGGCAGCACTGTCTGCTTTGTGTATGTTCTTTGTTTATCTACCTACCAGGAACATAACCTCAATCAGCTTAAACAGTTCACACTAGTTCTTTTTATTAGTGTGTTCTGATATATTTAAAGTTAGTTTTAGGTAATTAGTGAGTATGTATATGTGAGTATATATAATAGTGATTATAAACAATTTTTTACCTCCTTTGTTAAAAAGTTAAGAAATGGTGTAAACCTTGTGAAAAATATGCCAAAAAGACTTAAAATGCTCATCAAGAACAAGGGAATGCATACTAAATATTAGATAATTATTTCACTGTTCATTAATGTGTCTATAGTTATGTAATCAATAAAGAATTTGCTTTTAAAACAGTCTTAGTCTAATAATTTGGCCAGAACTGTAAACGTTTCTGAAGATGGTCTACAAACGCGTTTTAAAGAGTCCTGTTTCAAAAATTCTGGGGGGTGGGTTCCCGATCCTCTTCAACCCCTAACATTATCTTGACCAAAGGCAGTTTAAAATGCGTTTTTAAGATTATAAATTGAAAATTTGTCCGAGTGTGAGTCTTCAAGCATCTCCCAAGAGCGGTGGCACACCTCCTCAAACGTTAAGGAACCAGACTGTTAAAAAGAAAAAGACCCTGTACCTTTGACCCCCCCCCCTTAAAATTTCAATGGCTCAGTCTGCAGCAGGACCTTCTGGGAGAAAATTAAATACCTTCGAATTAAAGACCATTTTGGGTAAATGACTAGTTATGAGTATGCTTAAGAGTTTTTTTTTTTTTTTTTGATACAAGTGTTGCAGTTCCAGTTCACGGAGAAACTTTACAGCTGTGATATTTTTTATTAATTTTCAATTATGATGTATGTATATTTTTTTACCTGACCCGTTATGGTCCCACTCGCTTGGATATGGTCATACTAAATTCTCGTAATGGTCAGGCTAGCTGAATTCAATTATTTTAAGGAAATACACAAAAAAATATTCAACAGCATTTAAAAAAAATTATTTTTCGTACAATATAAGTATCTTGATTCTTGATATACCAATTCGAACATCACTAAAATTACAACATGAATAACTGACAAATCACTTTTGAAAGGTTCGTCTGAACCAGAACAACAACAACAACAACAACAAAAATAAATAAATAAATAAATAAATAAAACAAATAAACATAATATTTCTACTTCCGCATTTTTTTATTTATCAATTGCCAAATTTAGCTTATGGTCTACCATCAAACCTAAATAATAATTTTGAGTGAGAATGACCAAAAAATGTATCGTGAACACATATGCCCATAGCTAAAGTACCGACTTTTGACTGTTCAGTTATGGGCACATTACTTGAAAGGATATTAAATACCTTTATTAATGGCAAAAATATACCTATATGATAAATGCATGCCCTAATTCTGAAAAATCTGTTGTATGCCATATATTTAATATATTTTTTTACTGAAATACAGAACAATTTTTGTTAATAATGTATTTAATTATTTAGAAGCTTTCCGGGAGATATAGGCCCACCAGACCCATAGTAAGGAGCATCTGATGAACGGATCGTTTAAACGAACGACATTGATCATGCCTAGTGCTATCAATCATCAACAGGATCGAATAAATTAAGAGAAATATTTTGAACTGTACTACAAAGTTTTCTAACCTGCAGCTGTTATTTGATTCTCATTTCAACCCTTTATAGGGCCATTTTCTCTGGTAGTGGTACCATCGTAGATTGGGTAGATTCGTTGAAAATGAGAAATTCGTTTAGGATATTGAGTAAAATGAATTTAGTGCTGAGTACAAAACTACTGTATACATATCTGAATTGGCAACCAGGACTGCAAAAACACGTATTTTTTGTTTGTTAAAAGAATATTTGAATTTCATGCGTCTTTGCCTAAAGTTAATATTTTTTAAAGATTATTTAATCGACTACTTTTTGTCTAAAATGCATAGAGACAAAGATTTTTATTGCTAAAATTGCTTATTACTGGAGCTCTAATTACTTTTCTAGCTTCAAGAAAATTTCAGCTCACTATTTTTTCCGTGCTTTGAAGTACTAAATAAATGAAGTGCTGGAATTTCTCCACCTCTTCATGTGAAATTTCATCATAAAGTTGAAAGGAGAACAAAACCAACTTTTGGGAAATCGTGTTAAGATACTTTTTCTTCTCCACATGCAACAAACTAATTGTACCATATTTCTTGGAGGTTTGTCTAGTTCTCTTGTCCTTGCGTGAAATACATTGAAACATATTTTTGATTTTTTATTGTTAGTAAAACTTACGTGAACAACCTGAAAATGCCGAATCAATCAACTAGATAAAAAAAAAAAAAAAGCAGACGAAAAAATATTTTCCCAATTTAAGAAATTTTTCTAATATTTTTAAGTTTTGTAAGGGATAAAGACTTAATACTTTCTGCCTTTTTTGCCATCATTCAACAAACACGCATAACACAAAGCGGTTTCAGTAAACTAGCAACAAATTGTTTATTCACACCTTTTGAAGAATAAAATTAAAGGAACACCGGTGTCTTGATATCTTTCAACGTGAAACATCGTTTATTAAACAGACGGTAAGTTCGCAATTTCACCATTGGCTGTTAGCGATATCGTTTTTAATGACGTACTTGACGCCTGCTTTTTTTGATCGTGCCTTCAGGTTCTTTTCGCGTTTTACCGCCGCGTTTCTGCTAACTCTGGTCGTAATGATGTTGCTGTGGCATATGCGTTTCCGTGAAGTGGGCAAGCGAAAGCGAAAGCAAGCCGCCCACGACAAAATAAAAGTTTTAACAAGATAAAAATAAGCAACTTTCTTCAATGTTTTAATGCTCTGAATATATTGTATGGAAAATAAGCTTTCATCGATTTCCTAAATAGCATAGTATCTTATAAAGCGATTCACCGGCATTTCATTTTAGACGGTAAAATGGAAATAAGTGTTTTATTATAGATTTTTAAATAAAGTGTAAGTTATTATAGGGCTCATCGCTTTTCATTTTAAACAATAAAGTGAATCTTTGCTATAGGTCAAAAGTATTGTAAGTTTGATAAATCTAACATTTTTACAGGCTAAGGCCATAATAATGTTTTTCAGTTAAACATATCTTCTTAAAGTGCAAATGTAGTAGAGACATTAAAAGAAACAATAATTTAAGTTTGGCATCATGGATAACAGAAGGAATTGTAAAACTTTGTGGATTACATGCCTGAAAGAGAAGTTGTAAGATGAGTCATTGCAACCACTAGAGAAAGCGAATGTTTTTACAAGATAAGGCCATAACCATAGTATTTTTCAATTAAACAGATCTTCTTTAAGTGAAAATGTAGTAGAGACATTAAAAGAAACTAACTTTGGAATCATGAACAAAGAGAAGTGTTGTAAAACTTCGTGGATTATGTTCCTAAGAGAAAAGTTGTTGTGATTAAAGCCAAACTCGAGCCAAAACCATACTAAATGGTTTTTGGTTCAACGGCGCCTATTTATTATCTCTTCTTTTGAGAAGAACTTGAAATTGTTTCGTTATTTCATTTTATTCTGGGAGAACTGAAATTGATTCCAGTTTCTGATGCTGGCCCCGTGGTGGCCCGATCAGTAAGGCGTCAGACCTGTGACCGGAGTGTCTCGGGTTCGATCCCCGCTGGTCGAAGATCCACCGTCTTCATTAATGGTGACTGGGGGACGTTAAATATGCTCGTGGTCAGTAAGTCCTCCAAGTGAAACGATACCTCTGGGGATGCTGTACCAGGGATTTCTCATTTTCTGGTCTGGTTCAAAG